>NC_090757.1:46386817-46389317 GCF_036898095.1 Palaemon carinicauda | reverse complement strand
TAGCCACACAAAACTACATTTATTCCCTCTCTGGTTACGGCTCATTTTCTTTTGCCTAAACATACACCGAATCGCCTTGGCTATTCTCTTTATTTTCTCCTGTTTTCTCATACACCTGATAGCATTCAAACAATATTCTTCTTCACTCAAAGGGTTAACTACTGCACATTAATTGTTCAGTGGCTACTTTTCACTAGGTAAGGTAGAAGAGAATCGTTACCTATGGAGAGCAGCTCATTTAGGACGCAAATCAATCTATTGTTTAATATTTGTGGGTTGTGCCATAGCCTTTATACTATGGTCTCCCCTGTTGGGCCTATAGCATCATGTTAGTAGTAGTAGTAGTAGTACTAGTAGTAGTAATAATAATAATAATAATAATAATAATAATAATAATAATAATAATAATAATAACAGCTGGCCAGGCTTGCCTATTATGCATCAATCACAGAACAATTATTTTCTATGGAATAAGATTTTATTTGAACCTAACTGGGACTTCTAAACAACGATGAATTCCCTTCCCAGACTCTGTCATTTAAAGAATGTAATATTCAAAAGTGCTCTAATAAACCTTCAAACTCCATAAACCTACTTCTTAGCCAAAGATTAAAAGATAAAACACAGGGATATCACCAAATACTAAAATTTCTGCATGGTTTTTACATTCTTATGGTAGCACGAACTCCGAAATTTATATTATTATCATTATTATTATTATTATTATTATTATTATTATTATTAAATGCTAAGCTACAACCCTAGCTGGAAAAGCAGGATGCTATAAGCCCAGGGGCTCCAACAGGGAAAATAGCCCAGTGAGGAAAGGAAAAATAAAAATAAAATATTTCAAGTATAGTAACAACATTAAAATAAGTATTTCCTATAAAAAACTATAAAAACTTTAACAAAACAAGATTAAGAGAAACTAGATAGAAGTGTGCCCGAGTGTACCCTCAAGCAAGAGAGCTCTAACCCAAGACAGTGGAAGGTCATGGTACAGAGGTTATGGCACTACCCAATATTATTAGTATCCAGTGGGGCTTTTATATTAAGAGAAACAAGCTATATCAGTGAGGGCCCGAAAAAACAATAAAAACAACCTGAGCTTAAAATTCCAAAATATAAGACAAATAACTTAAATAATGCAATAGTCTTCCTGATAAAGTATTTTGTAAATACTTCCTGTCAGTGCATATCAAAGAGTTTTTATTGTTCTATGACTTAAAAGTTATTCTATGTTCAGTTTTATTCCAAAGGTTTTCCCCCACTTTACTAAATGTCGATCAGAAGTTTATAAAAGTGGAGCTCAAAAGAGGAAGAAGAGACAGAAGACCCTGCCAGTGCATATCACAGACTTTTTATTGTTCTATGACTTTAAGTTATTTTATGTTCATTTTCATTTTAAATGTTTTCCCACACTTTACAAAATGTCAATCAGAAGTTATAAAAGTGGAGCTCAAAAGAGGAAGAAGAGACAGAAAGCTGAAGAAGAGCTTGGCAAATTACCAAAATTAGGATGAATCTTAACCCAAAGTCCCTACCACAGTGAATCAGTCATGATACAGAACCTGGTACATTTAGGTCTATAGAATCAGCCTCAACAAATGAGTCAAGAAATATCAAGTTTAACAAACCTGATATTCAACATCAAAATACAACCAGAATGATGGGGTATAAGGGGTTATTCAAGCAAAGATTATATAGTATACTAAGTAGAAAAAAGGTCTGTCAGGGTATCAGCACTCATATGGTTCATATGAAAAGTCAAAGAACTGTTTTCAAACCAAGACAGAGATCGGTCAAAAATCCTGTTCTATCCTCAAAAGGGCTAATGGTTAAAAGTACTGCAGAGAATGGTTAGCATATTCACCAGAAGCTGGTCATGCGTACGGTTTAAAGTGCAAACTTTTTCCAAATTCTCCTAGAGCATTATTATTAGATGGATTTTGTGATCAGCGCAACACCTATTCAGTTCAAAGTCATGAAAATTCTGTAGACCATAGAAAAGCTTCGGTAACATATCTTACAAGAAAATGTGGCTCAACAATTGATTGACTAACAGAACAAATAAATAATTTGAAAATTTTTTTAGCAAACCATACAAAAAAAAAAAAAAAACTTTAGGAATAAAAGATTAAGTGTTATATCTTATCTTTCTAAACCAACATGTGCAGTCTGGAATCTGGACATATAAAGGACCCCATTATTTCAAATAACTTGAGCCACACCAAATATAAATCCGGCCTCGATATAATCTCTAAATATATGCTCTGATCATAGACTGAATTACGGTTTGAACTATGAAGTTATCATTCAGTAATAAGAGACAAATCTTGAAGTATACCATAATTGAAGTTTTTATAGTAAATATATGAAAGATATCATCTAATGTTACTGTTCTTAGAATATTTTATTCTATTTTTCCCCTATTGGAGCCTTTGGGCTTATAGCCATTTGCTTTTCAAACTAGGGATATAGCTTAGCTAATCTAAATGAA
>NC_090757.1:46366817-46374317 GCF_036898095.1 Palaemon carinicauda | reverse complement strand
ATACATAGGTATACATCATGAAAAGACCAACATGCAATATATTTACGCAATATACACACACATATATATTTACATTTAATATATATATATGTATGTATATATATATATATATACATACATACATACATACATATACATACATACATATATATATATATATATATATATATATATATATATATAATATACATACATATATATATATATATACATACATATATAAATAATATACATACATATATATATATATATATATAATATACATACATATATAATACATATATATAATATACATATATATATATATATATATATATATATATATATATATATATATATATAAAGGGGTAGCTGGAGATAGTTTGGGCTGGCTCTTCACCGCCCGCCCCCGAGGGATTACTTCCCCATAGGTTTAACTGAACTCCTCAAAGCACTAGAAGAGTTGGAAGACCCACGCCTACATGGCTGAGGACTACGAAGCGTGAAGTAGGAGATGATGAATGGAGAAGTATTGAATTAAAAGCTCATGATGGAGACGACTGGCGAAATCTAACCAAGGCCCTTTGCGTCAATAGGCGTAGATGATGATGATTATGATGATTTTATATGCATACATACATATATGTATATATATATATATATATATATATATATATATATATATATATATATATATATGTATATATATATATATAAATATAATGTGTGTGTTACACTTACACCTGCAGTTCATATGCAGTAAAGCCACGAAAATCTTTTTTTTTTTCTTGTATGTGTGTGTGTGTGTATGTATGTATGTATGTATGTATGTATGTATGTATGTATGTATGTATGTATGTATGTATGTATATATATATATATACACACCAAAATCCAAATTTCAAAATTATATCTGTATGGTACACTTTACTCAAATAAATCTAGATCTTGTAATGTATCATTACCAACTCTGGCCAAAATTTCCATATAGTATGTGATAATAAAAAAAATTACGAGATCTGTTACTATTGGCCTAGTTCCGACCAACAGACACTAAACAAGTAAAAATTCATGTATGAAATATATAACGTTAAAAAATAGACATAAAAGAAGACTACACTTTGCTTTGCGGTCTTTCAATTCCTTTGGTCGAGTTGCTCTATAAGACAGAATCAATTCATACTTTCTCCGTATCGTCATTTAGAACATTGTATTTATGACACGTTATTTATCAAAGACTAGTTTACATTTTGTTATCTAATTCCTTCGTATAATAGAGGAGAAAATATCACAACATGACATTTTGACTTATTTTAAGAATTATTCTGAATACTACTACTACTACTACTACTACTACTACTACTACTAATAATAATAATAATAATATTAATAACAAAATCATCACTTATTTTACCTAGAGGAACATAAATGACCTATCAATTTAAAGATTTATTCTTAATAATAATAATAATAAAATAATAAAAACAAATAAAAATCATTACTTATTTTACCTAGAGGAACATATATGACCTATCAATTTAAAGATTTATTCTTGATAATAATGATAATAATAATAATAATAATAATAACAATAATCATAATATTATTATTACTAATAACAAAATCATTACTTATTTTATCTAGAGGAACATACATGACCTATCAATTTAAAGATTTATTCTGAATAATAATAATAATAATAATAATAGTAATAATAATAATAATAATGATAATAATAATGATAATAAAAATTATTACTTATTTTACCTAGAGGAACATATATGACCTATCAATTTAAAGATTTATTCTTAATAATAATAATAATAATAATAATAATAATAATAATAATAATAACAACAACAACAAAATAATAAAAACAAATAAAAATCATTACTTATTTTACCTAGAGGAACAATTATGATCTATCAATTTAAAGATTTATTCTTAATGATAATGATGATAATAATAATGATAATAATAATAATGATAATAATAATAATGATAATAATAATAACAATAATAATAATAATAATAACAATAATATTAATAACAAAATCATTACTTATTTTATCTAGAGGAACATACATGACCTATCAATTTAAAGATTTATTCTTAATAATAATAATAATAATAATAATAATAATAACAATAATAATAATGATAATAAAAATTATTACTTATTTTACCTAGAGGAACATATATGATTATTACTTATTTTACCTAGAGGAACATATATGACCTATCAATTTAAAGATTTATTCTTAATAATATTAATAATAATAATAATAATAATAATAATAATATTTATCAAATATCATAAATATTATTTTACCGAAAGGACCATATATGCGCTATCAATTTAATCGTGAGTGAAAATCACTTTCCACAATCCAATAACTGTTGACCATTTTAAACAAAGATGCCATGATCCTAAATCAAACAGGCAGCGAATAAAAATGTTACCATATAGTAATCAAGATCCCACTGAACTCCACACTAATATTAATAACCATGTACAATAGAAACATACTCATAAATGAGACATGTTTAGCCACAGTCATCGAATAATTGTGGCTGATTTGTGGCATTTCCATATTAAAAATTAAATAATGGGAGGATATTAACACTCAATTCTATGTAATAGATAAGCAATGACCTACGGTTTAATCTTAATAGGCGTTCTGACCTAATAGCAGTTTGCTACATTCAAATACAGTTGCCAAAACGTGTCAAAGTAGTATAAGTATTTCTACCTTTGACAATTTTAAAGTACAAAAGTAAAATTTCACCGAAATGCTCAAACACCTTTATTCTTGGAATCGGCCTATAAAATTAATCAACTAGCTAATCATAAATTTTAGAAAAGTAATAATGGCTATACATGGCTAATTTTCACAAATTTCTGTCTGTACCGATAATCACACGTCCCATTTCACCAATCAAGTGAATAATGCTGTATTATCATCCTTAACAAAATTGAACTCTAAAATAGTGTTGTGTATACATAAATTAAGTATAGATAAAATAGTACTTAAACTCAATTAATTTTGAATGCGTATAGAATCAAAATGAGTTTAAATGGAATCCCAATATGAACAACGATTCAAAGAACATTGTTGATAACTCGAACATTCTATCATTTTACTGCGGCCAATGGCAATTAAGACATTATCGGTGACTAGAAATCACATTATTTATGCCAAGACCCGAATGAAAATACCCCTAGAGACAGATCATTAAAAATCACCAAAATAGCAATTATCACTACTGATAATTAGTCTTTATTATTTCAATTACGCCACTACATCAAATAATCTGGATAACCTTTTTTAACTTGCAATAAAATGATTATTGATGTTTTAAAAGTATTTCCCAATAAGATGCATCTTCTATAATGATGTGCATCAAAATCGCAGTTTTCCCAAGACAGCTTAACACGCTAACTTACAAGCGTTCAAAAGCAGAAAACAACGTTATGAAACTTGACTACTGAACACCTGTAAGGTTCAATAAAATTCAAAATCATCCTTCCGATGCCTAACAAGAACACTGCATCATGCATCAGAGATTTTTTAAACTTGGATGTAATTAAGTCAGATATCAAAAGGCTTGATGGCCTCTTCGATTCGAAAGCTAGCCTTCATCAAGTCTTTTATCCTGCGTTACACTGTACAGAACTTAACAATAAACTCCATGTTAATATTTGGGTGGTAAAGCCAGCATTTTTTTTTTTGGGGGGGGGCGAAAATTTGAAAATACCAGAGATAGTTTACCTCCACTTAGCAACGTCTGGAAAACAGAAAACTGATATTAAAGGTACCAACGTCAAATCACCAGCAAGAACTGTATGCCGTTTATGGAAGAAGTTTCTATAACCAGTAATAATTATTTATAAAAAAAAAAAAAATCACAATGGGTTAATTGTATAGTCTGCAAAAGAAATAATTATCAAGTTCAGATAATATTTTACAAATCAACATGATCATCAAGTGTATTTTCAATATGCAATTAAGTTAAAATGGACTTATCTAAAAATAATAATAATTTCTTGATAGGAAGATAGACCTCAAAGCATCAGACCAAAAGTCTAAAATGAAAAGACCAGTCAAAGACAAAATACCAAGGCGCCAGTACAAGGGAAGACCAAGAGGAAGAGACCAGTCCACGGTAAGACTAAGCAGTGACGGACTGGTCGACGTCAAGACTAAGAACAAGAGAAAGGTAGACCATGAGAAAGGGGTTAGTCAAAGGTACACATACAGCAAGTGACCAGGTCAATGTTGACCAAACTAATCACCTGTTCAAGATAAACCAAGCAAAAGACCAGTTCAAGGAAAACAAACATAGGATAAATACTAGGAAGACCATGAAAAGGACCAAGACCAAGGGACTAATCCATAACCATTCGAAGAAAAACCAAGGGACTAATCTCGGGTAGTACAAGAGCAAAGTAGAAGAGTAAGTAGCCAGTGCAAAGCAGACCGAGAACATGGGACCAGTCTAAAGGATACTGAGAACATAGATCAGTCCAAAGCAGATAGAGAAAACAGTACTAGTCCAATTGAGACAGAGAACATAGGGCCAATGCAAAGTAGACCAAAAACACGGGACTAGTTCAAAGTAACCAAGAACACAGGATCAGTCCAAAATAAACTAAGAACACGGACCAGTTCAAAGTAAACCGAGAACACGGGACTAGTTCAAAGTAACCAAGAACACAGGATCAGTCCAAAATAAACTAAGAACACAGACCAGTTCAAAGTAAACCGAGAACACGGGACTAGTTCAAAGTAACCAAGAACACAGGATCAGTCCAAAATAAACTAAGAACACGGACCAGTTCAAAGTAAACCGAGAACACGGGACTAGTTCAAAGTAACCAAGAACACATGATCAGTCCAAAATAAACTAAGAACACGGACCAGTTCAAAGTAAACCGAGAACACGGAACTAGTTCTGTTATGAACCGCCTTAATGGTTCATCAGGTTCTTTAAAAATACTAAAAGAATTGGGACTGAAATGAACCGATGGACTGCAACAACCAAAGGGGTGGGTAAAACAGAAAACACTTAAAGTATCTTAACCTAGTTTATTTTACAAAAAAAAAAATATACAATAATTACAAGTATATACAATAATTACAATGAGTACAGGTATTGGGAAGCACAGAGACACAAATGATCGTTACAACAAATTCAGATTAAAATTCAAAGTTTCAAATACAGTCGACTCAAAGTTAAAGTAAATAATAAACAATTAACAGAATTCAATAACAAAAACACCGTAAACAGCAGCAATGAAAAATTAATAAAAGAATCTCCTCATAATTACACTGGTTCCTCCAACATACAAACTTTCATAAACAATCCCTGATCCTCGAGGACGTCCATCGAACACTGCGGGAACTACCACGACAGTGTCGATACGACAGCCACTTTGCTGCCACCGAAGAACAATGCTTCCAAACCATCTCGACCTCGAGGACCAGGTTGAGGACAAGTCACCACCAACTAGGAGACACTCCAAAGCTGGGCCCGCTGCTCCTTCTCGACTGCATTACGAGAAACGGTCCCTCTGGCTTCCCAAACCTGACTGAAGCATGTCACTCACAACGTGACCAAAGTAAACAAAGACCCCCACCTAAATAAAGAAAAGGGCAGTTACAAAAAAATTGAAACTAGGTTGTTTGACAGTCAAACAACCTAACACCTCCACACTCAAAAAAAAAAAAAATTCAGAATTTTTTTTTTTCAGATCACACTCTCACCCACCCCCAAAGATGTCACAGAACCATCAGCCAAAACAGACCCAATCCTGTCACGGTCGCCATTGTTATGAACCGCCTTAATGGTTCATCAGGTTCTTTAAAAATACTAAAAGAATTGGGACTGAAATGAACCGATGGACTGCAACAACCAAAGGGGTGGGTAAAACAGAAAACACTTAAAGTATCTTAACCTAGTTTATTTTACAAAAAAAAAAATATACAATAATTACAAGTATATACAATAATTACAATGAGTACAGGTATTGGGAAGCACAGAGACACAAATGATCGTTACAACAAATTCAGATTAAAATTCAAAGTTTCAAATACAGTCGACTCAAAGTTAAAGTAAATAATAAACAATTAACAGAATTCAATAACAAAAACACCGTAAACAGCAGCAATGAAAAATTAATAAAAGAATCTCCTCATAATTACACTGGTTCCTCCAACATACAAACTTTCATAAACAATCCCTGATCCTCGAGGACGTCCATCGAACACTGCGGGAACTACCACGACAGTGTCGATACGACAGCCACTTTGCTGCCACCGAAGAACAATGCTTCCAAACCATCTCGACCTCGAGGACCAGGTTGAGGACAAGTCACCACCAACTAGGAGACACTCCAAAGCTGGGCCCGCTGCTCCTTCTCGACTGCATTACGAGAAACGGTCCCTCTGGCTTCCCAAACCTGACTGAAGCATGTCACTCACAACGTGACCAAAGTAAACAAAGACCCCCACCTAAATAAAGAAAAGGGCAGTTACAAAAAAATTGAAACTAGGTTGTTTGACAGTCAAACAACCTAACAAGTTCAAAGTAACCAAGAACACAGGATCAGTCCAAAATAAACTAAGAACACGGACCAGTTCAAAGTAAACCGAGAACACGGGGCTGGTCCAAATAAAACCAAGAACATAAAATCAGTCCAAAGAAAGCAGAGAACACAGGCAAGTCTAAAGTAAACCGAGAATACGGGGTTAGTCCAAATAAAACCAAGAACATTAAACAAGTCCAAAGTAAACCGAGAACACGGGGTTGGTCCAAATAAAACCAAGAATATGAAACCAATCCACAGTAAATTGAAAACACATGCCAATCTTAAGTAAACCGAGAAGAAAGGCCAGTCTAAAGTAAACCGAAAACATAAGCCAGTCTGAAGCAAACCGAAAACATAAGCCAGTCTAAAGTAAACCGAGAACACGGGCCAGCCTAAAGTCCTGATAACAGGAGACCAGTGAAAAGTAAACCAAGAATGCGGAACCAGTTCAAAGTAGATTGAAAACAAGGCTTTAGTCCAAGGCTGACTAAGAACAAAATGTCTAATAATAACCTAGCCGCAGATCACAATGTTGTCTTTATAAAACGATTTCTATATGCTAGTCACTTTTCTCTACAAAATAAATTTCAGTCTACCTTTGAAGGACATAATTGGATACTTTGCTTATTATATTATGACTCTTTGATTCTGATACGAAAAATCACTAGAAATAAAGCAGATGAAGGGAACAGAACCGAACAAATAGATAAAAGAAACTTAAAATAGTTTAACATTCAAATAGGTAAAAGCAAAAAACTATCAATGACAAAAGCACTGAAAATGTGGTTTAGAATAGAATAGGACATATGATTTTTGCGGAATAATTAGGAACTGTATTTTGGATCCAAATTATGTCCAGACCATAGTGATAGACTAAATGATCAATTTGATTGTTTTATACAAATCGAAATATGAAAAAAAAAAAGTCA
>NC_090757.1:46356817-46359317 GCF_036898095.1 Palaemon carinicauda | reverse complement strand
TATATAAACGTCCAGAACATCACTAAATGTTGAAACTTTTAAAATAAAGTTACAAAAATAAACTGAATGAAACATATTCCAACGTTCTTGTTAATTTCCTGTAAATTCACCAGGTCTATGAATTCTTGTATTAAAAATTAGGACTAAAAAATCTGAGAGAGAGAGAGAGAGAGAGAGAGAGAGAGAGAGAGAGAGAGAGAGAGAGAGAGAGAGAGAGAGAGAGAGAGATCCTCGTATATTTCATCAAATCCTTAGATAGAATATCAACATCTATTTACCCAATCTAATCTTGATGCCAGCGAAGGATATCAATAACGTAGCACATTCCAATTACATGAAATCGGGGGTCTAAGAAATTCTATTTGGAGAAGAAAAGTAGCTAAAGATACCAGTAACTGTACTCTCTTATGGATTTCGATTTATTAAAAAAAGAAAAAAAAATGTGGGAACGAAGAAATTTCAGTTTTGAAAAAACTTCAGGTTAAGACGAGAGTCGGCAGTTGAAACTCTTATTGATTCTGAGTTGTTATTATAAAAAAGGAAAAATAAAATCGTGGAAACGAAGAAATCTCAGTTTTGTCTCAGTTTTGGAAAAACATTGAGAGGAATATCAGCAGCTGAAGACCAGGCAGGTTAATAACATTCGAAACACGGTAAAGAGAAAATAAGTGATTATGGACCAAAGAAAAGTTGAATTAGTAGTAATTCTAATCAAAATACATGGTACTTCTTCGAACTTATACAGATGAAATGCATAATTCAATAGCCTGATAAATATATGTTAAAATAACAATTGTTAGATTACATAAGAAATGAGAAAACATGAAAATCGTGAATTACCGAATTAAAAACAGGAAAGAAACTTAAATTGAGATTTCTCGAAAAACTAATATTCAATGTTTTGAAACTTCTTTAATAACATTAATGAGTATTAGGAAGCTAAAGACCTAAGAAATTAAATAATATAGACAAATATTTAAACTAAAGACTTAAGAATTATCAGATGTGGTAAGAAGAGCAGAAAACATACAAAATAATGATACTTTTCGACATAAAAGAATAAAAATTACCATGGATAGATGCATATGCATCAGTAGTCAGAATAAAGGAATCTTTAGATTGAAATACAAGTTATTGTTATCAAATAACTAAATCATTAAAGATATAAAATAGCTTTGGCAGACGTCGGCAGAAAATTTAGAAGTCAAAGAGTAAAATATTAAGTAAAGTTTCGCCATAGCATTTGACGCATGTTAAAAATACCACTATAAGTCAATTTAAAATAAGGTTATTCTAGAATATTATTAACAAGGATTGAGTCTACAGTATTTTATCTTCATAAATCGATAGCTTAGATGAGTATTCACGATGCATTACACGTTCATGGTATCATTGTACCAAAACAATTGTTCTTAGGTGTGGAAAGAATTTGGGTACCTTCCACTGAAGGAAGACATGTTCAACAAAGCCTAGATAAAAATGAGATCTTGAAGAAAAACTTCTTTCAGAAAACTTTGTAAGGATTATTATTTGACCCATTGCGCTATTTAGTTTTTATGATCCTTCTTAATCCAAAGTGTCCTCTATATACATATAAAAATTTAAAGGTCACTTATGAAGGGCGCATGCCAGGGACAGTGACAATGCCTTTAGAGACTGATCATACATATATATATATATATATATATATATATATATATATATATATATATATATATATATATATATGATTTATAAAGCTCCGCAGGTAGACATATATGCTCCCCATATCTCTCATCCTTAGCTCACAAGTAAGATGAGGTTATAAACACTACAAGAAACTATAGAGGTTGAGTGGAACTTTAACCCCAGTCCGGTAGATCGCCAAGGACTTTTCCAAAAGGCTATCACAACCCCTTATTGCCTTATTCAATGTTTGGGTTCCCCAGGTCCCTCAATGTGAGGCACCTTGAGACACTCTCTTGCCATATTTATTATTTAGTACTTAGTACTTAGTACTTAGTACTTAGTACTTAGTACTTAGTACTTAGTACTTATTATTTATTATTTATTTATTATTATTATTATTAATAATAATATTACTTGCTAAGCTGCAACCCTAGTTGGAAAAGCAGGATGCTATAAGCCCAGGGGCTTCAACAAGGAAAATAGCCCTGCGAGGAAAAGAAAAAAAAGGAAAATAACATATCTTAAGAGTAACATTAAAATAAATATCTTATATATACTATAAAAAAAACTTCAACAAAACAAGAGGAAGCGAAATAAGAGCATAGTGTGCTCGAGTGTACCCTCAAGCATTATTGGAATCAGAGTTCCCACTTTTCCTATATGTTTTTAGACTACAGGATCATCCCCTCTTCTGTGTATTCTTGCAACATCGTCAAACCTTGCACGTTTAGGTTTCAGTTTTCTCTTGTAGGTGTAATCTTACGTCATTATAATAAAAAAGGCGATTGCATCATTCATAGTTAAGCTCGACGGTCTTTCTATTGTTATCTGA
>NC_090757.1:46349317-46354317 GCF_036898095.1 Palaemon carinicauda | reverse complement strand
CCTAGTTGGAAAAGCAGGATGCTATACGCCGAATGGCTCCAACAGGGAAAAATAGCCCAGTGTGGAAAGGAAATAAGGAAAAACTACAAGAGAAGCTTAAGACCAATAATAACATTACAATAAATCTTTCATATATGTTCTTCCATTGTGCTCTAGTGAGTTATGACCTTCCACTGTGCACTTTTGAGTCTGATGTGTTATTGGGAGTCTATAGAATTCCTCTCTGCTCTTGCGAGTCTATGACCTTTTCTTGTGCTCTAGCGAGATTATCACTTTTAGTTGAAGAGCCTTCTGCTGTGTTATTGTGAGTCGGGACTTTCCTTGTGCTCCCGCTGGACAAGCTAGTATTCAGTGTTCATCCACTTCGGTGTTCATGCAAGTCTATGCTTTTTCTGTATCATACCATTTATGTGTTCCTTAAAGTCTAAAACCTCATCATACCTATTCATCATAAAGTGATTCCGTTTTGGAACATAAGAATCTCGAAGAAAAAAAATCTAACAACAACCAGAAACTAAAGCGAATCAATCCAGAATTACCTTTGAAGCTTAACTATGATGTTTTTACAAAATAAGAAAGCATAGCATGTTACCATTGTTAAAATTAGAATACTAAAAATTGTAAACATATTTAAAAAGAAAAAAATACTGATAACATAATCTTACAATCCTGCAAAACAATTATCAAAATCTTTAAAAGTAACTTTCATATCAATACTCTACGTTTTAACCAATTTCTGGAATGTAGAAATTGTCTTTAAAATGTTAAGATTCAATTTTAAGGAGCAGCCTCCCAAACTATCAAATTCGTGCTAGCCAGTAATTCCTCAAAATATCATTATTTAGCTAAATTTGCTAAAAGTATTAGTGTTAGTAATAGTAGTAGCATTAGGAATAGTATTAGTAATAACATTTGTATTAGCCTTAGTAATAGTAATAGCAATAGTATTAATAGTATTAGTAATGGCATTTGTATTAGTATTAGGAATAGTAAGTTGTAGTAGTAACACTATTAGTAATGGTATTAAAAATAGTTTTAGTGTTAGTAATAGTAATAGTACTAATAGCAGTAATGACAATAGTAGTAGTAGTAGTAGTAGTAGTAGTAGTAGTAGTAGTAGTAGTAGTGTCCTAAAGTCTTCAACCTCAAATTTATAACTTTATCCTTGACAATTTGATACTCTCATATTTACCTTTGAACATTAACTTGACAATTTGATACTCTATTTACCTTTGAACATTAACATTTTGATGTTGTCATATTTACCCTTGAACATTAACTTAATATTCTGATACTCTCATATTTACCTTTGAACATTAACTTGACAATTTGATACTCTATTTACCTTTGAACATTAACATTTTGATACTGTCATATTTACCCTTGAACATTAACTTAATATTCTGATACTCTCATATTTACCTTTGAACACTAACTTGACAATGTGATACTCTATTTACCTTTGAACATTAACATTTTGATACTGTCATATTTACCCTTGAACATTAATTTAATATTCTGATACTCTCATAATTACCTTTGAACATTAAATTAACATTCTGATACTCTCAAATTTACCTTTGAACATTAACTTGATAATATGATACTCTCATATTTACCTTTGAACATTAACTTTATATTCTGGTACTCTCATATTTACCTTTGAACATTAAATTAACATTTTGATAACCTCATATTTACCTTTGAACATTAACTTAACACTTTGATACTCTCATATTTACATTTGAACATTAAATCAACATTCTGATACTGTCATATTTACCTTTGAACATTAAATTAACATTTTGATACTTTATTTACCTTTGAACATTAACTTAACATTCTGATACTATCATATTTATTTTTGAACGTTAACTTAACATTATGATACTCTCATATTTACCTCTGAACATCAACTTAACATTTAATTAATTAGTTTTTCAATGCATAACAGCGCTTTGTTAAAAATACAAATACAAAAATTTCATGTGTGAAAATATATACAGAACAGTAACCAAGAATTACCGATGAGCTCTGAAAAACTTACATATTTTTCCTTCTATAGTAAAACGCAATATCAAAATGCACCATAACCAAAAAAAAAAAAAAAAAAAAAAAAAAAAAAAAAAAAAAAAAAAAAAAAAAAAAAACACACACGGTTTTGAACGCTTGATATTTATTTACAAAACTCGAGTTTTTTCACCTGTTTTACTGATTTATAAATTGTTCCTATCTTACTAAGATAAAAAATTAAGGAGATGCTTCAAAGGCAATCAAAACTATATACCTGCCAGTTTTTCATTTATCTCCCACGTTTCTACAATAAGAATATGAAAAGGAAGATAAGTAAACAAGCCTACTACTACTACTACTACTCCTACTACTAC
Organism: Palaemon carinicauda; assembly: GCF_036898095.1. Taxonomy (NCBI): domain Eukaryota; kingdom Metazoa; phylum Arthropoda; class Malacostraca; order Decapoda; family Palaemonidae; genus Palaemon; species Palaemon carinicauda. The sequence goes on along the minus strand of NC_090757.1, from coordinate 46,351,930 downwards.
TAATAGTCTTTTTATAAGTATTTTTATAGTTTATATATGACATATCTGTTTTTGACGTTGTTAATAGTTTATATACGACATATCTATTTTAACGTTGTTACTGTTTTTAGAATGATTTATTGTTACTTTGTTCCCGTCATTTATTTATTTCCTTATTTCCTTTCCTCACTGGGCTAATTTTCCCTATTGGAGCCCTTGGGCTTATAGCATCTTGCTTTTCCAACTAGGGTTGTAGCTTGGCTAATAATAATAATAATAATAATAATAGTAGTAGTAGTAGTAGTAGTAGTAGTAGTAGTAGTAGTAGTAGTAGTAGTAGTAGTATATTCCTCGAGTAATAGCAATGTGCGCGATACTGCATTTGCCGCTTGAAGACAACGAGATCTCTCTATGATATTTTCACAAGAACTCGACTATCACACACAACCTACAAAAATTGAAGACGGCTGTGAATTTTATGATCTGTATTCAATACTTTTCTATCTGAAGCTCATTGCGAAGACCTAGCACAAAGTCAACACTATATTGACACTGATCTAGTACACTGTCTTGCCCAATAAATTTCATGATATACGTAATTAATGCGATCTTCCTGCATTAAATGGATACAAAACTAAGTATGCATAAGATGTAGGATTTACCTATTGCACTTAAGCTTAATTTAGCTATCAGCAAATGAAAATTGCACGTTAATGTGATGTTAAGGATGATATTATATAACATATTTCCATGACATGCTGACTTTTTTTAACATCAAAATAAAAAATAATGATTTCCCAAAGGAAGTGTGAAATACTATAGGTTATCCCAGACTAATATCATATGAAACAAGCAGCATTTTAAGTGTTCTACGATTAACTATTTCACTAAAAAAAAAAAAATAATAATAATAATAATAATATTGACAACCACACGAATCATAATAACAAAGGTCACTTACCAAATGAGATGACAAAAAAAAAAAATATGACCGAATTACATACTGTACCTACTTCAAGTCTGCATGAGGAAGATTGGATTTTTTAAATATGGGAGTTATCGTGAACATAAATTGTGGGCTATAAATGCGAATAGAAGACATATTAAAATAAAACATTTAACAAACACCATTTTTTAATAAATATTTGTAAACTAACGGGAGGCCTAAATAATACCTTAAAATATTTCAAGCTCCCATTATTTCATATATTGGTCAAAATATAGATACAGTTTTCTAAAGTTTACGGTGATTATAACCTGATTAAAACCTAGCAAACATAATAACATAGCAATAAGGGAGAGAAAAATTAAAAGTAAAAAAAAAAAAAAATGATGTATGAATTTAGGTTATATAGCCTGTCGTAGGGGCTTGACCGGGTTGCGAGGCAAAGCAAAATTAAAGAGAGAGCAAGAACGGAGGTATATAAAGATATAAAACTAGTAAAGTAGTGACAAAGGGAACGATGATAAGACCCCATGTAACGTCTACAATGTTTAGGAGAAAAAAAAATCACAGTAAAAAAAAAAAAATTAATAAAAAACCAGTTATGAACAAATGATTATCAAATTATAAGATGCAGTTCCAAAAATGTTATCTCAAGAGAATACAAGCTTCTTCTGGGGATAGACTATAATCAGGCCTGAATGTTGTAAGAATGAAAAGGGTGAGAGTACATTTAAAAAAGTTGTGAAAACGTAACCAAATAGTTAAAATTCCTAAGGAGATTTCAGGATAATAAAAAGGATAGGATGTGATAACGTGAAAATAGCGCAATTAAATGAATGATTAATAAAAGATATATATGGATATTTGAAATACCTTTCCTTTGTATATTGGTAATGTGGAGTATATCTAAGAATATTAAAAGGCATAGAAGCACTTGGAGGTACCATGCATTTATAATTTAAGAAAGATCAACTACAGAGGTAAGAACTATGGGGAGTTTCAGCTAAGTGTTGGTTACCATCATTTCTTTTAAGAAATTGTTTAGAGAAAAAAAAACAAGATGTAGACTGCATACATAAACATTTAGAAGTTTAATGACAATTCATTGATCTACAAAGACCAGGTATTATGAATATGATAGGGTGCAAAAAGAAATCTGTGTCATAAAATCTTCTTGCAATGAATATGAAAATGTGTAAAAATACAGATGTGTGCGCGACTGATCTATGGTAAAAACTATTTCTCATGCAGATCCGCCATATCTCTAAGGCTACTCTTAATTCTTGAATGGCCAAGGATATGGACCCAACTTCAAGGACAAAACAGTGGCTGATGATTTCGTAAGGCAGTTTTACTTTATGTTAGTGAAATCAAGTTTGAATCGATTATTGCGAGTTTCTAATAGGTAAAGGCTGCAAGTGAATGTTATCAACTATAGTCAATTTTTTTTAGCGAGGCATATTTGCACCGACTCGCAGCGGTGCCCTTTTAGCTCGGAAAAGTTTCCTGATCACTGATTGGTTGGACAAGATAATTCTAACCAATCAGCGATCAGGAAAGTTTTCCGAGCTAAAAGGGCACCGCTACGAGGCGGTGCAAATGCACCTCATTAAAATAAATTGAGTATAGTTAGGTTATGAAGGTGAATAAAAAGCTGGAATATGAAGCACTGGATATTAGGCTGGAAA
>NC_090757.1:46344317-46346817 GCF_036898095.1 Palaemon carinicauda | reverse complement strand
CTACAGGTCCTCATTTGGTTGGTATCCGGCCTTCTAACTTAATCTTCTTGCAAACTTTCTCTGTTCAGAGACTATTTCTTCACCAATACTGATAATCTACCGTTTTCTCCCTAAAATCTTGCTTTCGCCATCTCCCATAGCTTCTGTCTTTCATGACCTCTGGCCCATCATTTCCTACAAAGAATTTTGGGAAACCACGGCTAGGACACACCCGAGTTGTTAGATAGGGGAGTTGACCTACTGGTTCAGTACTAAGGCTCCAGTTTTCTTTACCAGTGTCCGATCACGGACTATTGTCTCTGAGTCCAAGCTGAAGTAAATGCGTAACAACATATGCTGTAGGGGACCAGCATTGGGACATATGGTGGTAATAGCTTCCAGCCTAAAGATTAGCTTAAAATTTAGTAGGATGATCTCTTCTGGCAATACTCGTTTCATGGATTATGAATGGTGTGTGTGTATATGTATATGTATATGTATATATATATATATATATATATAATATATATATATATATATATATATATGTGTATATATATATATATATATATATATATAGCAAGTTCCCGTAGATAACAATAAAAAACTGGAGTTAATAATAATGGTAATAACAACAACAACATGACAGTCTACTATTATAACTTGCAATAATGTTTTACTCCTAGGCTTAAACGATGACTAATATCTGCTCATCTTTTTTTTTTTTTTTTTTTTTTTGGTAACAATAAAATCACTTTGGAAATGAAATATTTATAACAAAATCAGCTTCTTGTAAGAAAATGTTGCATGTCATTTACTCTACGTTATCATAAAAACATTCATCTGTTATTCACCCGTTGAGATACTACCGTTATAAAGTTACAGGGACCTTTGACTGGCCAGCCAGTACTACATGGGATCCTTCTCTCTGATTACGGTTCATTTTCACTTTGTCTACCCATACACCGAATAGTCTGGCATATTCTTTACAGATTCTCCTCTGTCCTCATACACCTGACAACACTGATTACCAAACAATTCTTCTTCACCCAAGGGGTTAAGTACTGTACTCTAATTGTTCAGCGGCTACTTTCCTCTTGGTAAGGGTAGAAGAGACTCTTTAGCTAAGGTAAGCTGCTCTTCTAGGAGAAGGACACTCCAAAATCAAACTATTGTTCTCTAGTCTTGGACAGTACCATAGCCTCTGTACCATGGTCTTCCACTGTCTTGGGTTAGAGTTCTCTTGCTTGAGGATAAAATCGGGCACGCTATTCTATCTGGTTTATCTTTCTCTTATTTTGTTAAAGTTTTTATATTACATATAGGAAATATTTATTTAGATGTTACTGTTCATAAAATATTTGATTTTTCCTAGTTTCCTTTCCTCACTGGGCTATTTTCCCTGTTGGGGCCCCTGGGCTTATAGCATCCTGCTTTTCCAAATAGGGTTGTAGCTTATAATAATAATAATAATAATAATAATAATAATAATAATAATAATAATAATAATGATGATGATGATGATGATGATGATGATGATGATGATGATGATGATGATGATGATGAAAAAATAAAAAATAATAATAATAATAATAATAATAATAATAATAATAATAATAAAAGTTTTCGTTTCACTAATGTTGAAATCTATTTTCTTGCCTTGGATTGTCTATAGGATTTTATCATCTATATATTGATATAAATTTAGTTGACTGATTGATTTGGCGTTATCTGACATCCTGATATCTACGGTCATTGACTATTAACTCAACTTATTCCTTATGTTCCTAGCATTTTATAAAGTAATTTTATAATGGCACTAATAAACCAAATTTTCCTACCGTGACATTATATTACAATCAATGTTCCTATATTATATCATTTCATGTACCCATGAGAACGTAAACTTACAATAATCACAGTACTCTCAGTCAATGCATATTTATGTCATTACACTATATGGGAATAACTATTAGTAACTAACTTATGGTATTAGGTTTATAACTAAATTAATTAACCTCGCAGTAAAAAAAAAAAAAAAAAAATTGAAAACATTACCCTTTTTAATATGTCATATTGAAGGCAATAAAAAAATAAAAGAATTTTCTATCTCCCATGTCAGAATCGTTCAAAAATATTCTCTCTCTCTCTCTCTCTCTCTCTCTCTCTCTCTCTCTCTCTCTCTCTCTCTCTCTCTCTCTCTCTCTCTTATAACATTCTTAAAATATTTCATATCAATTATTCACTACTTGTCCTGTAGTTAATTAATTTATTTTTCTCAATAGGCTATCTTTTTCCTGTTGGAGCTTGGGCTGATAGCATTCTGCATTTCCAACTAGGGTTGTAACTTTAGCTAGTAGTAGTAGTAGTAGTAGTAGTAGTAGTAGTAGTAGTAGTAGTAGTAGTAGTAGTAGTAGTAGTAGTAGTAGTAATAAAAAAAAATAATTCTGATAATGATGATGTTGATAATAATAATAATAATAATAATAATAATAATAATAATAATGATAATGATAATAAT
>NC_090757.1:46324317-46334317 GCF_036898095.1 Palaemon carinicauda | reverse complement strand
CATGGCCAGTGAAAATTGCAAGCACTAGACTCAATATCATGGCCAGTGAAAATTGCAAGCACTAGACTCAATATCATGGCCAGTGAAAATTGCAAGCACTACACTCAATACCATGGCCAGTGAAAATTGCAAGCACTAGACTCAATATCAAGCCACTCAAAATTGCAAGTACTAGACTCAATATCAAGCCACTCAAAATTGCAAGCACTAGACTCAATATCAGGGCTACTAAAAACTGCAAACACTACACTCAATATCATGGCCAGTGAAAATTGCAAGCATTAGACTCAATATCATGGCCAGTGAAAATTGCAAGCACTATACTCAATATCATGGCCAGTGAAAATTGCAAGCACTAGACTCAATATCAAGCCACTCAAAATTGCAAGCACTAGACTCAATATCAGGGCTACTAAAAACTGCAAACACTATACTCAATATCATGGCCAGTGAAAATTGCAAGCACTAGACTCAATATCATGGCCAGTGAAAATTGCAAGCACTAGACTCAATATCAAGCCACTCAAAATTGCAAGTATTAGACTCAATATCAAGCCACGCAAAATTGCAAGCACCAGACTCAATATCAGGGCTACTAAAAACTCCAAACACTATACTCAATATCATGGCCAGTGAAAATTGCAAATACTATACTCAATATCATGGCCAGTGAAAATTGCAAGCACTAGACTCAATATCAAGCCACTCAAAATTGCAAGTACTAGACTCAATCTCAGGCCAACTAAAAACTGCAAACACTATACTCAATATCATGGCCACTCAAAATTGCAAGTACGAGACTCAATATCAAGGCCACTAATAATTGCAAGCACTAGACTCAATATCAGGGCTACTAAAAACTGCAAACACTACACTCAATATAATGGCCACTCAAAATTTCAAACACTAGACTCCATATCAGGGTCACTCAAAATTGCAAGCACTAGACCCAATATCAGGGCCACTAAAAATTGCAACCACTAGACTCAATATCAGGGTCACTAAAAATTGCAACATTAGACTCAATATCAGGGCCACTCAAAATTGCAAGCACTAAACTTTATATCAGGGAGACTTAAAATTGCAACCACTGGATTCAATATCAGGGCCACTCTAAATTGCAAACACTTGACTCAATATCAGGTCCACTCAAAATAGCAAACACTAGACTAAATATCATGGCCACTCATAATTGCAAGGACTAGATTCAATTTCAGGGCCACTCAAAATTGCAAGCACTAGACTCAATATCATGGCAACTAAAAACTGCAAACACTAGACTCAATATCAAGGCCACTCATAATTGCAAGCATTAGACTCAATATCAAGGCCACTCAAAATTGGAAGCATTAGACTCAATATTAAGAACCACTAAAAATTGCAAGCCACAGACTCAATATCAGGGCCACTGAAAATTGGAAACACTAGACACAATATCAAGGGTACACATAATTACAGGGACTAGACTCAATATTAAGACCACTCATATTTGCTAGCACTAGACTCAATGCCAGGGCAACTCAAAATTGCAACCACTAGACCCAATATCAGGGCCACTAAAATTGCAAGCAATACTCAATATCAGGCCCACTCAAAATTGCAACCACTAGATTTAATATCAAGGCCACTCAAAATTACAATCACTAGACTCAATATGACGGCCACTCAAAATTGCAATCACTATACTCAATATCAGGGACACTCAAAATTGTAAACACTTAACTCAATATCAGGGCCACTCAAATTTGCAAACACTGGACTAAATATCATGGCCACTCATAATTGCAAGGACTAGACTCAATATGAAGGCAGGCCACTCACAACTGCAAGCACTAGAATCAATATCACGGCCACTCAAAATTGCAAGGACTAGACGCAATATCAGGGTCACTAATAATTGCAAGCACTAGACTCAATATCATGGCAACTAAAAACTGCAAATACTAGACTCAATATCATGGCCACTCAAAATTGCAAGCATTAGACAATATCAAGGCCACTCATAATTGCAAGCATTAGACTCAATATCAGGGCCACTCAAAATTGCAAGCATTAGACTTAATATCAGGGCCACGGAAAATTGCAAACAATATACTCAATATCATGGACACTCAAAATTGCAAGGACTAGACTCAATATCAAGGCCACTCATAATTGCAAGCACTAGGTTCAATATCAGGGCCACTCAAAATTGCAACCAACCATTAGACTCAATATCAGGGTCACTAAAATCTGCAAGAATTAGACTCATTATCAGGGCCTTTCAAAATTGCAAACACTAAACTTAATATCAGGGCGACTCAAAATTGCAATCACTAGATTCAATTATCAGGGCCACTAAAAGTTGCAAACACTAGACTCAATATCATGGCCACTCATAATTGCATGGACTAGACTCAATATCAAGGCCACTCATAATTGCAAGCACTAGACTCAATATCAGGGCCACTCAAAATTGCAAGCACTAGACTCAACTTTAAGGCAACTAAAAACTGCAAACACTAGACTCAATATCATGGCCACTCAAAACTGCAAGGGGTAGACTCAATATCAAGGCCACTCATAATTGCAAGGACTAGACTCAATATCAGGGCCACTCAAAACTGCAAGCATTAGACTCAATATCAGGGCCACTCAAAATTGCAAGCAATTGACGCAATATCAAGGCTACTCATAATTACAAGGACTAAACTCAATATTAAGACCACTCTTAATTGCAAGCACTAGACTCAATATCAGGGCCATTCAAAATTGCAAACACTTGACTCAATATCATGGCCACTCATAATTGCAAGAACTAGACTCAATAACAAGGCAGGCCACTCATAACTGCAAGCACTAGGGCACTCAAAATTGCAAGCACTAGACTCAATATCATGGCCATTCAAACTTGTAAGCACTAGACTCAATATCAGGGTCACTCAAAATTGCAAACACTAGACTCAATATTGCAAGCACTAGACTCAATATCAGGGCCATTGAAAATTGCAAGCAATAGACTCAGTATCAGGGCCAATCAAACTTGCAATCACTAGACTCAATATCAGGGCCACTTAAAATTGCAAATACTAGACTCAATATCAAGGCCACTCATAATTGCAAGGACTAAACTCAATATCAAGGCCATGTTATAATTGCAAGCACTAGACTCAATATCAAGGCCACACAGACCAGGTAAAGCAATTACAGTTCCACGCTATTACACTTCAACAAAATGTAGGAGATATAACAATTTAGAAATTGGTTTTATAATCTATTGATGACGGAAGGTCCCTACTGAATATAGTCTTATAGAATATCGAGGCAAATAATCTTGTAGGAATATTTAACATCCTAATATATATATATATATATATATATATATATATATATATATATATATATATATACATATATATACACATACATACATATATATATACATATATATATATATATATATATATACATATATATATATATATATATGTGTATATATATATTATATAAATTATATATATATATATATATATATATATATATATATATATAAATATATATATAAATATATATATATATATATATATATATATATATAAATAAATATATATAAATAAATATATATAAATATATATATATATATATATATATATAAATATTTATATATATAAATATTTATATATATATATATATATATATATATATATATATATATATATATATATATATACACACATCCGGTGTGGATGCTGACATTCAGTCAACCATGCAAGTTTACGATGTTATTTATATCCATCTAAAGATGAACACTTTAATCCAAATACATACTTTTCTGGCAGTATTAAATGATTTATCAACCTTTGAGAGGCTGGAGTCTGATGCGTAGCTAAGATATAAAAAATATTCTTATAAATCCATCGCAAACGAAACATTGGCTAAGATCCAGCCTTTTAATCGATTTACTACATCGCTCCGACATCTCTTTTGAGACAGTTGATGATACTGGCAAATTCCCGTCTGCATTCGCAGGAACAGTATTTATACAAGAGCAGCAAAAAACTGTCGTGTCGTGAGTGATGTTTATAACTGGTATGGGTTACAGAACACTTACTTCACAGTACAACACCAATTAAAATTGATCTAAGCTATCTAGAACAGTACTACACCAATTAAAAATACGTCTAAAACAGTTGCATATCAATTAAAAATAGGTCTAAAACAGTTGCACATCAATTAAAAATAGGTCTAAAAAGTTTAAGTTTAACAAAATTAAAAATAGGTCTAAGCCAATTAAAATTAGGTCTAGAAAAATAACCGTTAAAGACCCGTTAAAATATCTAAAACGGTTAAATACCAGTGAAAAATAGGTCTAGGCTACTTAAAAACAGTGAAACCCCAATTGAAAATAAATATAGGATACTTAGAAGCAACATCAATTTATCTGACATTGAGGTTTACAATCATTTTATCCGTCTCAACTGAAGTTTGATAACTAGAACTTCAATATCAGGTATTAATAAGTTGAAAGAGAATGATAGCACCTTTCTAAGAGGGTTAGAGGTTTGAAAGGTTTGAGGACTAGATAAGTCAGTTAATGTATGACATGATATTGTACACAGAACGATAGGAAAGGATAAAACATTGTGAGCTAGTAGACACAAAGTAAATGCCGACAAAATATAAATATAATAATTATATAATTTGTATTCTTAAACATAATTATTACACTGAAATAAAAAGAATAAATTACCATAAACACACTTCCTTGTTTATAAACCTAGGACTGTCTATATACCGAGGATATAACCCAAAATTAAAAAAAAGTCTCAGAATCAATGAAAAGGTTAATTCTTTATTTTATTAAATTTAAAAGTAGGATTTAAACGATCTATACAAGGATATTTATACAATTAGTGATTTTCATCAAAACTCCAGATATAACTATAAACACTTAGAGAATCCAAAGAAATAAACTATTAGCAGCAACATCACGAAAAGTTAAAATTTGCTAAACAACATTTTTGGGCAACTTAACCCAGGCATTGCATTGCAAGTAACAAATATTCAAGCTACCTATTCCACGATGACAGGGATCTTTCATTTCTTACCTAATTTTGCATACAACTACTACAAAACCTTTATTTGTCTAATAAATTGAAATATATTTCTGAATGCTGTGAATGTCCGATACAAACGACTAGCCAATGCAGAAGTTTTAAATGTGTTAAACAGATAAAATAAAAACTAATAAATTGTGTAACAAAATGTGAATTGTGATTTATATTGTCAGAATGATAACTATAAGTTTCGGGTGTATTAAAATCAAGAGAAATTAACTACTAATGTCTAATCTATTATAATGCTAGAACTCCAAGATCTAGGACTTAAGATTGAATGATTTTATCTTTGACATCCTGCCACTGAAGGTCATTAAATAAAAGGAAATTCAATCAAAAGACTCAAAAGCAAAGATATCCTTTTGAAAGTTGAATTTCGCTTTAAGAAGACCTGCTTCTGAAATAAATCTAAAAATACTGACCTTATAAAACAACACATACTGCCCAAGAACCTTAGCAAAAATTAACTTGCCATCCTCACTTAGATCCTAAAACAGATGTCTTATTTCTCAAGGTGCTATGAGTGGAGTATTCGGTTATTATTATTATCATTATTAATTGCTAAGCTATATCCCTAGTTGGAAAAGCAGAATGCTATAAGCCCAGGGGCTCCAACAGGGAAAATAGCCCAGTGAGGAAAGGAAAGAAGGAAAACAAATATTTTAAGAATAGAATTAAAATAAATATCTCCTATATAAACTATAAAAACTTCAACAAAACAAGAGGACGAAAAATGAGATAGAATAGTGTGCCCGAGTGTACCCTCAAGCAAGAGAACTCTAACCCAAGATAGTGGGAGACCATGGTACAGAGGCTATGGCACTACCCAAGACTAGGGAACAATGGTTTGATTTTGGAGTGTCCTCCTAGAAGAGCTGTTTATCATGGATAAAGAGTCTCTCCTACCCTTACCAAGAGGAATGTAGCCACTGGACAATTATAGTGCAGTAGTTAACCCCTTGGGTGAAGAAGAATTGTTTAGTAATCTCAGTGTTGTCAGGTGTACGAGGACAGAGGAGAATCTGTAAAGAATATGCCAGACTATTCAGTGCATGTGTAGGCAAAGGGAAAGTGAAACGTAACCAGAGAGAAGGATCCAATGTAGTACTGTCTGGCTAGTCAAAAGACCCCATAACTCTCTAGTGTCTGGTGCCCTGGGCAACCTACTACCTATAAACTGACAGGGTTAACAACCAGTCGTTGCAATATGACTGGTGTTGGCCAGTCATCAAAAACTCGTGAGTCAACCAATGTGACCAATACGAAGACGACAAAGACCAGTCTCTCACTTAGGAGGTATCGTGTTAAAGCTCTTAGATATAACATTCGTTATTTCTCTCATCTTATTTCCAATTAAGCTATCCCAAAGCTGTTGCCAATTATTATCAAAACAATTTCATTATTATTATTATTATAACTAGCTAAGCTACAACCCTAGTTGGAAAAGCAAGATGCTATAAGCCCAGGGGCTCTAACAGGGAAAAATATCCCAGTGAGGAAAGGAAATGAATAAATAATTAACGATATAAGTAAATTTTAGTAATGAACAATCAAAATAAAAATTTTTAAAAACAATAACATTAAAACAGATATTTCATATATAATCTAAAATTACCTACGGCAGCCTGTTCAACATAAAACCATTGGCTGCAAGTTTGAACTTTTGAAGTTCTACCGATTCATGTTCAGTAAAAAAAAATCATTACATGGGGTAGTATACCTTCAGCCACAGCATTCTTTGCCAGTAAATCTTCCTCCTCATTTCCAGGCAAACCTACGTGAACCGGGGAACTGTGAAAGCGATTTAACTGTAACTCCGACGTTAAATCAACCAATGTCTCAACATCAGACTTACTATACACCAATGTATCTAATTCAAAATGGAATAAGGAACACTCGGCAAAATTCCTTTTCTAAATTTTCACCATAACAAAGCACATATTTACTGCTGCATATCAACTATTCAAGTTACCATATAGATCTAATTTCAATACAGCACTTCTATCTACTTTGTGGTATACTTTTGTATCCCGTTAACATGAAATATCTTTTAACAACTTTTTTTTTTCCTTTCTTGGATATCCTGAATACACGACAGAAAGCTTTCTAAAAACCTAACCAAATCTTCTATCTTGTCCAAAACACTAAAAACCTAACCATATCTTCTATCATATCCCAAACATGAAGTCTGTGCAATATTCAAATTAAAACCAAAATTCCACAAATGCAAACCATTAAAAAGTTAAGCTACAAACTTATGGCTATATCAATATCACTGGTCCAGCTGTAGACATTGTCCAACGAAAAATCTAACCCAATAGACATCGGTGCATAAATATACTTCCTTGTCTCCACTGTTATAAATCCTACATGGGATTTGCAAGTAAATTACTTCCATAGAGGATAATTCAACGAACAGTCTTGAGGTATTGTCACTAAAGTTCTGCTATTTTCCATCCCATAAATAAAGTAAGTACTTAAATAAAATAGAATCTATGACAGTTTTCAGAAGGAACTGTTATACAGAGAATCAGATAATAAAATCTGCACAAATTAACTGAACAAACCACATTATAAAAATCTCGGAATGGTTTGAGAACTAATATCTAATTGATACTGTATTCTCTTCACAAACCTGAAGCTATACAGAAATATATTCCTGCTGTAACCTTATCACAATCCTTTGGCCTTCCTTCTAGTAGTATTAACATTTGTGACCTCTCTTTTATCTTTCTTAATACAGGGAGCAAAGGTCACAACACTATACCCCTATGCATTTATTGATATTTAAAAAATATAAGCAAAGTGTAAGCGGGCTACTTAACTTTGGGGTGCTGAATATGTGAATGTGGTGGTAATGAGAGAAAAAAAAATTATGACAGCTACCTTGTTCAAGGAGAGAAAGAGAGATGTTTCAGCAACAAGAGAAGGCAAAGTATGCTGCAATGGTAAACTACGTGTTTACCATTTTATCATTATTATTATTATTATTATTATTATTATTATTATCATTATTATTATTATTATTATTGTTATTATCATTATTATTATTATTATTATCACTTGCTAAGCTACAACCCTAGTAGGAAAAGCAGGAGGCTTTAAGCATAGGAGCTCCAACAAGGAAAATAGCCCAGTAAGGAAGGAAACAAGGACAAATAAAATATTTGGTACCTGAACGGTCTACAACTAGGAATGGGGTAAGACTTGTAGTGTCAGGAAGACAGGTTGGAGGTGTAAAGTACAAATATATTACCTCAAGGATTGTATGGTACTGTGTAACACGTGTCAAACTTGTCATACAGCATATATCCGTTAGAGGAATGTGAATTAACGGGAGCAGAAGGGAATATATTCGGGATTTTGAATCTCCTCCTGGATGGACGTGGTGAACATAGAAGGGTGAGTGTGCTGAGGTTTGAATGCAATGGTAGCCGGCACAAATAGAGATGGTATGGTTGGTACGAACTTTCTGAGGTATATGAAAATGGAGAAACAAGGAAATGTGTTTAGAGACTTGTTCATTGGAAATTTGTGGATTCCACATAACATCAATCATTAAAGTACCATCATCATCATCATCTCTACTCCTACGCCTATTGACGCAAAAGGTCTCGGTTAGATTTAGCTAATCGTCTCTATCTTGAGCTTTTAAATCGATACTTCTCCATTCATCATCTCTTACTTTAGGTTTCATAGTCCTTAGCCATGTAGGCCTGGGTCTTCCAACTCTTCTAGAGCCTTGTGTAGCCAACCCTTCTAGAGCCTTGTGTAGCCCAGTTGAAAGTTTAGTGAACTTATCTCTCTTAGGAATAAGAAGAGAATGCCAAAACTATATCCATCTACCCCTCACCATAATATGAACAAAAAGGAAAAAAAATAATTGCTAAATTATGTCATTATACATAATAAACTGGAAAACAAATTAAACAATGCAAATGATAAGATGTACATGGATGTATATCTAATAATTATTTGAAATGTACGTTATGGTAAATGTAAGCTGAAAACTAAGAAACTGTGGCCGAAAAAGTAAAACAAATGACTTTAATATGGACATGAGAATAGCAGAAAGAAAAAAAAAGTAACTATAGACTAACGTTTGATGAGTTTTAGTTATTAGAATTTCATAAAGGGGTATTAGGTGCAGAAGGTAATTTTATGGGAATAAGAGGTTATAAGGTATAAAAGTAGAACATAATGGGAAAATCTAGTAGAATAATAAGAGAAGGAAAAATGGTTATAATCAGATATGCAGTTGTATGATAAAAGAGAGTGGATAGGCAAATCGATTATCGTAGGAAAAGAACTTTAGGGAAAATAAAATAAAATATACATATAGGTAAATGAATGTAGAGGCATGTTAAAGAACAAATGGATTCCATATTAAAATATGCACGTGAAGATTAAATATCACACGTTAATGCTGTCTTTAGATCAGTGGAGTATTCTAAACATTTGTTGTATGGTGGAGATTTAAATCAAGAAGGCCTAGGTGGTGTAGACTTGAAAGGTTTAGTGTAAGAATAGGAATGTATGTAAGAGTTTATTATGAAAAGATAATAAAGGCATTTGAAATGTTGAAGAAATGATAAAAATCGGGCGTTGATCGGATTACTAATTAAATATTGTAACACAAAGAATTGTTGTTGAGTGACTGTCTTCAATTTGTAATGTTTGTCCAGATAGCGGTTATAAAGAAACTGCAAATTTGGGACGATGAAAAGAAGCAGAAGTAGTTGATAACATCTTTTTAAATGATAGCAAGTGGATATATAAAATATGTAAGGAAAAGTAAGCTGATGGGGATATGAATATACCAAAGCACATGTAATGATTGTTAGTGTGACTGGAGTAAAAAATGGAAGTGTTCAAAGGAGAAAAATCAGCAGGATGTGTCCAAA
>NC_090757.1:46291817-46314317 GCF_036898095.1 Palaemon carinicauda | reverse complement strand
TTACGAAAACTAATAATTTTCTTAAGATGTTTCTATACTGGATACATTGAACAGTATATCCTCACCTCCAAATTTCTACGAAAATAAAGGACTAGAAAGTAATTAAAATTTTCGATAGGATACTTGAGTAGTAAATGTGCAAATAATTTCTGAAAAAGAACGAGGAAAAAAAAAATCAATGAATTAATAAATCAAAATTTACCTATTCACGGAAAAAGTGATATTTTCAAATGTTTTAACAATTCTTAAGTAAATAAAAACTGAAACCGATAGAATACTCAATAATATAAATGGAAAATTTAATAAATTCTAATATCAAAACAAAGTAATTTTCACCAACGTTAGCCATTAAAACTAGGCGTATGTATCATGAATACCAAATACTTGATTTTAAAGATTTCTCATTTGTATGTATGTATGTATGTATGTATATATACATATATATATATATATATATATATATATATATATATATATATATATGTACATGTATATGTATATACATACAGTATGTATATGTATATGTATATATATATATATATATATATATATATATATATATATAATATAATATATATATACTCTATATATATATATATATATATATATATATTCACAGTATATATATATATATATATATATATATATATATATATATATATATATACATATGTATATAAGTATATATGTATTTGTACTGTATATACATAAATATGTATATATACTGCATATATATATATATATATATATATATATATATATATATATTTACATATATATACGGTATCTATATATATCTATGTATATATACATATATATAAATATATATATATATATATACATATAAATATATATATATATATATATATATATATATATACACACATATATATATACATATATATAAATATATATATATACATATATATTATATGTATATTTGTACATATATATCTATATAGATATATATATATATATATATATATATATATATATATATATATATATATATATATATATATATACATATATTATATGTATATTTGTACATATATATTCATATATATATGTATGTATATGTGTGTATATATACATATATATCTATCTATCTGTACATGCATATATATGTATATGTATCTATCAATCTATATATACATATATGTATATATATATATATATATATATATATACATATATATATATATGTATATATATATATATATATATATATATATAAAATGTATACATACATATATATCTATCTGTATATGCATATATATGTATATCTATCTATCATTCTATATATATATATATATATATATATATATATAATGTATACATACATATATATCTATCTGTATATGCATATATATGTATATCTATCTATCATTATATATATATATATATATATATATATATATATATATATATATATATATATATATATATATATATATGTATACAGTAACACATTCCGATTCGTCTTAGAAGTTAAAAATAGTTCTTTAAATAACATTTCCAACAAAAAGCAAAATCTAATTACTTAGTATATTTGTTCCATGTCTATAAAACATTACCCTTAACAAAAACATTTTACCTATAAAATTATAAACATTCTTAAATTAATGAAGGTAATCAAGAAAAAATGTGTTAGGAATTACAAATGGAAATTTTTTTCCACAAATGAAAACATGTTTAATAATAAAAGTAATAATAAAAGTAATAATAATAATAATAATAATAATAATAATAATAATTAAAATTATAATAATAATAATAATAATAATAATAATAATAACAAAGAAAAAAATGTGTAAGGAATTCCATATGAAAAATTTCTTCCACAAAGGGAAACATTTACAATAATATTATCAATAATAAAAATAATAATAATAATAATAATAATAATAATAATAATAATAATAATAATAATAATAATACTTGATTACGAAGACATTACTTAGGCATAAAGAAAGAGAACAACTAAATTGCACAATGAAAATCTAGGCAGCCGTTTGATATGTGAATACTTCCCAATTGAAACGTGTGTAATTATCACCGATTTTATAGTGGTCCTACTCATATCCTGAATCAACATTAAGTTGAAATTCAAGTTACTCATATCCTGAATAAATAATAAGCTGCAATTCAAGTTACTCATATCCTAAATAAATATTAAGTTGTAATTCAAGTTGCTCATATCCCAAATAAATATTAAGTAGTAATTCAAGTTACTCTTATCTTGAATAAATATTAACTTGCAATTCAAGTTAACTTAAAAAAAAGAAAAAAAAATTGCCTGGTTTTGAAAGTAAAGATGGATAGTAAAAAAAAAAAAAAAAAAATACAAACTGCTGTTCACTGATGCCTAGATAGCAATGAAAAAAAGACGATCTTAAAATGAAAAAATTACTTTTGCATATTTTTCTTTTAAGCCGTAAGACGTGCAAATTTCAAATACTTTTCAAGAAGTTTGGTAACTATGCTAATTATCTTTATAAAACTTATATCAGAATGCTCTGATGGTTTTATTGACAACCTATCTAGGACAATAAACGGGTTAATTTTGCATTTTTTCTTAAAAATAGAGACCAGGGTAAGGCCCAAATAAGGTAATAATCCTTATAAAACCTAAATTAAAATAGTACAATTCCAATTTTGTTTTATTTGAATCAAATGAAATATGTATACTATAATTAGGACCTATAAAAGTTTCCTATTTAGAATGTTGATATATATATATAAAAAATGGTCCATTTTTTTTTTCGATTTCACTGAAACACAAGGAAATTTTAAATCCTGATAATGGTAATAAGAAATAAGATTTAACTCTAATCAAAAACATTATACTATAAAAAAATCATTCAACACAGTTTTATGATAAGTTAATCAACATCATATTTGGATTACAAATATTAGAATTCGACTAAAATTCTATAGGAATTAATTGAAAGGTCTTTCGTGAAATGTTATAAGATCTAAAATAGAAATATTGAAATTTTAAGACAAGGTGAAAAGGAAAATAGAAATGTGGAAACCTCTTAAGAGTTTCTCTTTTTTTTATTTGTTTTACTTTTCTCAATATTCATATGCATTTTGTTCTCTTCTCTGTTTTTTCGCGGGATAAGCATGATTATCAAAAGCGGCCTGTCAAACTTCTTAAAAATTAACTCAATTTTTTTAAGACTAATTAAATGCGTTATGGAAATTAGCATTACAAGTAAAACTGAATTTCAACCTTAGGTGAAATAGTAAAATGTGCAAACTCAAAGAAAAGCAGTAAAGTACGAAAAAGAAAAGGCAGTGAAGAACAGTTTGAAGCCGAAACATAAGCGAAGGAAGCACATTAAGATCAAAGTTAATTATTATCATTATTATTACGATTATATTATAATTAATTTTAATTGCTAAGCTACAAACCTAGTTGAAAGAGCAAGATGCTATAATGCCAGGGGGTCGAACAGGCAAAATAGCCAGTGAGGAAAGGAAAAAAGGAAAAATCAAATATTCTAAGAACAGTAACGTTAAAATTATTTCCTATATAAACTATAAAAACTTTAACAAAACAAGAGGAAGAGAAATACGATTGAATAATGTGCCAGAGCGTAATTTCAAGCAAGAGGGTACATATATAAGTTACTGATAAACTATTCAAAACCGACTTAGGTTCAGTGTGCAGCAAAAAAGCATTTTTATAAAGTTACAAATTCTAAAGTTCTACCAATTCGACAACTCGACAATGAAAATCATTCAAAAATTTGCTCACAGCCGGTAAATATTAACCCTCATAAAAGGACAGGTATGATTGTTAATATTGCCTGCATATCTAGTACTATGTAGTAGATGGTATAATCTGAGATCTGAATGTAGAGCATGGTTAAAATCTAGAACAAAAAAATCTTCAACATATTGGACTAAGAGCTCTTTGGTCTACAATGAAGGAAATTAATATCCATGTCAGGAATAATGAATCTAATACACCATATTTGTGTTCAATAATTTTAGATCATGGTTACCTGCCGAGGACCACAGATAAAAGAACAATACTCAAAAAAAAAAAAAAAAAAAAAAAAAACACACGAATGAAAATATTTCCTTAGGATACGCAGGCTACCAAAAATCTTTGAAGCATTCCCAAATATACATTTTTTTTTTCTTTTGGCAATTGATATACTTATCGCCTAAAATCTGGAATTACACCTAAAATTATATATCAGCAGCTTCTAGGTAATAAAAAAAAGAGAAAGAGAGAAGATCTGTATGGGGAGCATACAATACCTCAGACCAACAACAATGAGGACTTGAGGTTGGTAAAAACTTAATTTCTACCCCACATAATTTAACCAATGCAATAATTTTACCTAGATACTTATTGAATGATTCACCAACTACAAGGCTAAACTCAAGATACTGGATAATGGCAGAGAGAGTAGCATAATCTGCATAAGCAACAGGCTTGTTTCCAAGGCCAATCCCCATATCACGGGTATATAGTATGCACTGCAAAAGGGCCCAACATTCTCCAAGCCCAGAATATTCAACTCTGACGAATGCCATATTTAAGTTTCAGATCATGACAAAATACCACAATATCCATGGAGCAACAGCAAAGACTTATTTCCTCTCCAGGTACGGGAAGAGCTAAGCTCTGAAGATCAATATCTTTTTCCTAAATATTATAATTTCATAAAGAATTCATAAATAACAATGAAAAGTTGCAGATATCTGGATTTATATATATAAAAAAAACACGAATTTTTAATCATCTAAATTACATATAGGGAAAAATACCCATATTGTCATTATTCAACTTTTTTTCACATGGTATGAATATCAAGACACTAAAATCACTAAGAAAACTAAAGGACGTTTTATATCCACTTTCAGCAAGCTTTTGTTTATACTATTCAAATACAAAAAAAAAAAAAAAATATTTTGAGCAGGTATATCATAATTGTTCCAAGTTAAAAAAAAAATTCTCATTTTCTGAACCACATATATATTAAGAAACATTTAAAAAAGGTTTCCATTGATTTTCTTTAATATGAGAAAAAGCTCTATTATTAATATAATTTCCGATTTATTTCTGGGACCTGGTCTAGCAAAGGGCATATAGTTCCCCATTTATCTAACCTGTTTAAAAAATATATTTTAAAACTATTAGTTGCGTAATTATACTAACAAAAATACACTGGTTTTAAAAGTACCAAGAATTATTTTGGATAAACATCCTTCAATTAGCTATACCCACGTAAGTAATAATTTTCGAATATTCGAATTAAAGAGATAAATTTTTATTTACACCATTAAAATAAACTTTTACAAGTGTAGTCTAAATGTACGAATTCATTTACGGAAGAATAAAACCATCAAGATACAAAAATCTAGGTTTCTCTAAACCCCAGGACACCTATGAAACTTAACACAAATTTGTTACTATACAAAAATAGCATAAATGACATAAAACAAGTAATCATGGAATATATATATCTAGTACAACCGTGGATTATCGAATTCCCTTTACAATGGAATATGGAGATAGATAAAAGCAACAAAAAATCTACTCTAAACCGTATTTCTGCTCCTGAGATTATTCAAAACTGCAATTCATATTTCATAGTGTTGCCTATTTTTTTCTCATTTGACTACAAATATTCTACTTCATGGATGATTGTTGGCTAAAACATTCTTTTTCACCCAAGGGGTTAACCACTGCACTGTAATTGTTCAGCGGCCATTTTCCTCTTGGTGAGGGTAGAATAGACTCTTTAGCTATGGTAACCAGATCTTCTAAGAGGACACCCCAAAATCAAAACATTGTTCTTTATTCTTGGGTAGTGCCATAACCTCTGTACCATGGTCTCCCACTGTCTTAGATTAGAGTTTTCTTGTTTGAGGGTACACTCGGGCACACTATTCCATCTAATTTCTATTCTTCCTGTTTTGTTACAGTTTTTATAGTTTATAAAGGATATTTATTGAAATGTTACTCTTAATATATTTTATTTTTCCTTATTTCCTTTCCTCACAGGGCTATTTTCTCTCTTGGAGCCCCTGGGCATATAGCATCCTGCTTTTCCAACTAGGGTTGTAGCTTAGCAAATAATAATAATAATAATAATAATAATAATAATAATAATAATAATAATAATAATAATAAAACAATGAACGTTTTCCCCGTCTTTCTTATAAGGCGTATGATATGAGTTCCGATAATGAACGTTACTGACATTATCTGAATAAGAATGGTCCATATCTACTCTAATAATTCTTTAAGTTGCCATCATGATAAGCTCTATAAAATTTCCATAACATTTACTACAATGCATAGCCTTCAAAATATATATTTCATCATTCATTATTACAAATTACTTATGTGTTTTTTTTTATATACAACTGCCTTTAAGTAAGAAAATATTTTTAATTTTTTTTTTTACTTATATTCATATTTAACTATACTATATATAAAACGGCCAATCATACGCTTTCATATTCCTTAGATAAAATATTGAATAAAAAATAATTATAACTTTGCTTTTGAATATAGTTTGAGAATTAATTGACAGCAAACCATTTTTTTTTCTAGAAATGTTTTTCAAAAAAATGATTCCGTTCGGAAATGTTTAACTGACTGTTAAGTCCTAATACTTCTCGATTGAAGGAATTAAAACAATTAGTTTGAAAAACATCTTAAGGCTATTAACCATTAAAACTACAGATGTCATTATAAGGTAAACGTAAATAAAAATAAAAAAGACAATTAGGGGCATCTTTGCAGATAATACTAATCATTCATTAATGACACATCTACGCTTCCCTAATATCATCATAATCATCATCATCTCCTCTCACGCTTATTGATGGTAAAGGGCCTCAGTTCGATTTCGCCAGTCGTCTCTATCTTGAGCTTTTAATTCAATAATTCTCCATTCATCATCTCCTACTTCAAGCTTCATTGTTCTCAGCCATGCATGCAACATTTTTCCACTCTTCTAGCGCTGTCATTACTCCAAATGAAGCAAGTTACTTTTAACAAATATTTTGATTGCCTAGGTTCATTCCATTTTGATTAAACTTTGTTTATATTACTTTTATGTAAGTCTGTTTAATTATATTCAATCGCATATATCTATACTTATTGTCCTTCTCACATGGGTTTTCTTTTCTTAACAACAACAACAACAACAACAACAACAACAACAACAAACAGAAGAATTGGCCAGTAAGGAAACACGGCACTGGCTACCGAGAGAACTTAAGAAGAAGGAAACTGAAGGTATGATAAGGGCAGCACAAGATCTGGCTTTGAGAACAAGATATATTCAACGGGACAGACTGAACTAACATATAGTCTAAGTGCAGGAAATGTATGGCAAAAGAAGAAACCCTTAACCACATTCCCAGTGAATGTTAAGCATTTGCTCAGAATCAATATAATAAACATGATACAGTTGGCTAAAGCTCTCAATTGGAGTCTCTGTAGAAAATATCACACACAATACAGGAACAAATGGTAAAAACATCAATTTTAAGTTGTGGTAGAATATTTTAGGATTAGTTGCTCTGGGACTACAGTATTAAGGACATCGACCAGACATCACTGTGGTCAACAAGACAACGAAATGGTATCACTCAAAGATATCGCAGTACCCTGGGACTCAAAAGTGGAAGACGAGGAGAAAAAATAGTAAAGCATCAAGATTTGCAAATTTAACTGAGAAGCCTATGGAATATGCAAAAAGAAGTGGTGACACTAAAACTCGGGACAATACGTAAGTCATTGAAAAGGAATCTTGAGCAAGTAGGAGCCGATATAGCCCAAGGACCTGAGTAAAAGAGTGTGCTACTTGTAAAGGCACATATAGTGAGGAAAGTGGTGGATTCCTAAGAGATCTGGATGTCCTCCGGAACTACATAGTACCAATATAGGCTCACGGACATGTGCAAAATGAATACTACTTGAAAAAGCATATAAAGTACGGAAACTGATAGATTCCTAAAGAATCGGTATGCACTCCCAAACTCTACACTACCGATATAGCCCAAGAACATGTGCAAAAAAGCCTGTCACTTGTAACAACATATATAGTGAGGAAATTCATGGATTCATAAGGAAGCTGGATGCATTTCAAAACCGCTCACTTTAACTCATAAGTCTTTGGAGATTCTGATTAAATAAAAAAAATAACAATAAAAATAGTAACAGCATCAGCCAATGTCTATGCAAACCAAATTAAATCATAAATATGACTTTATAATACTGATGACGGATGTCAACATAAGTTATAACAATACATGCAGGAAAGCAATAAGGAAAAAGAATATATGCTACATATGAGCCACGATAACGAATCCAGAACATTTCGAGATACCTTTCTGAAATGCCCTAATTTGAACGAACGTAAACTCAGACCATTAGGTTGTACCTGATTAATTCTAGTCACGATATTTCTTACTCCTTATGCAAAGAAATATCAAGGCCTACTTACATGAAATATCCCAGCCAACCTACATCCATGATAATTAGTATTATTAAAATGAATAGATTAACCAGCCTAATGAGTCAAAGTATCGATCTGGTACGAAAAAAATTCAGGATGGAAAAATCTAACAAATAAAAACTACATTAGATATAAAATCAACGATAAATATCAAATGAAACATCTATTATACCTATATCTCTTACCCTTAAAATCTCACAAACAGAAACTATATGAATCAGACAAAATGGGAAAATATTTCTGACCAAGCTTAATTTATTTTCGTTTTCTAAAAATTGCATTAAAAATGTCTAAATCTTACAAACAGAAATTATATGAATCAGATAAAAGTGGGAAGAAATTTCTGACCGACCCACATAATTCTTTAGTTTCTTAAAAAAAAAAAAAAAAAAAAAAAAAAAAAAAAAAAAAAAAAAAAAAAAAAAAAAAAAAAAAAAACATTAAAAATGCCTTAGGCACATTGATAACTTGTGGTGTAATTTAGTTTGACCAATACGCAGTCT
Organism: Palaemon carinicauda; assembly: GCF_036898095.1. Taxonomy (NCBI): domain Eukaryota; kingdom Metazoa; phylum Arthropoda; class Malacostraca; order Decapoda; family Palaemonidae; genus Palaemon; species Palaemon carinicauda. Next base: position 46,305,313 of record NC_090757.1, on the reverse strand, counting down.
TCCTAAAATCACTTCAGTTCTTTGGTCTTTCTGGTCTTGGGATCCGTTTGGAGAAACAACTTGTTTGATTTTCTTGAAGATATTCCTTTCCAATACATTATCCCACATATTTTACCATTTCGTTACTATAAAATGCTTCATGGTGGTTACATCCATGAAATATCAGAACCTAGCTTCATCCAAATCACACTGGGACAAATGATAGTACGCCCGTATCAATCAGAGACATTATTGCCTTTGGAAATAATGATATTATGCAAACTGATTTTATTGCAATTGAAACAACTTACAGACAACACATTTATTTAAACCTCTCAACCACCATCTAATGTAATAATGGCGACAACAGAAGACTCTTTGGAGTTTGGGTCAGAAAATATTTCATGTAAATAATAATAATAATAATAATAATAATAATAATAATAATAATAATAATAATAATAATAATAATAATAATAATAATAGGGAGGTGTGTGGTTTTTTCATCTCCGTAAAATGAAAATTTTTTTATGAATATCACATATAGTATACCGTTAACATTTTCAGAAAAGGAAGATAGAACAAACACACACACATATATATGTATATATATATATATATATATATATATATATATATATACATATATATATAATGTATACATGTATGTATATATGTATAAACAGTATATATATATATATATATATATATATATATATATATTATATATATTATATATATGTATATATATATATATATATATATATATATATATATATATATATATGTATGAGTATATATATATATATATATATATATATATATATATATACATATATATATATATATATATATATATACACACACACACACACAAATATAGTGTAATTAGTTACAGCCATAATATAAGAAGAAGAATTCAGATATGTACCAGAAACGGAATCCCCGTATACAATCAGAATCACCCACCTCAGATGGCTGGAAGGCAAAAACTCATTTTCACTCCCTTCCGAGAGTCCCATTTCAATCACTTCAAAGATAAAAACGATTTCTAATTTTGTAATAAAGAAGCAATATTACCTGTACAAAACCTGATTCGAGATACGAGTATACTGTAATGTCAATATTGCCAATCTAATTAAGGAGATATTTAAATAGTTTACGCCCTAAGAAAAAAAAAATTACTAAAAATATTTTGTGAGATTCTCTGCGAGTCCAAAAAAGAAGAAGAAGAAGAAGAAGAAGAAGAAGAAGCTTTTTTGCTTTATAAACAGTTTAAAATAAGTATAATAAAATGACTATCCAGTACAACCATTTTGTCCAATGGGTATTGAATTTTCAGAAATGCGTATTCACAAATAATCAAATTATCAGGCGAAAGAAAAATCATAAAATTATGACCTCTAATACATCAATTATAGCCCCCTTTTAGAATGTTATTGTTTTAGGCATTCTCTAGTATTGGGTAGTGCCATAACCTCTGTACCATGGTCTTCCACTGTCCTAGGGTTGGAGTTCTCTTGCTTGAGGGTACACTCGGGCACACTGTTCTATCTAGTTTCTTTTCCTATTGTTTTGTTAAAACTTTATAGTTTATAAAGAAAATATTTATTTTGGTGTTATTACTGTTCTTAGAATATTTTATTTTTCCTTTTTTTTCCTTTCCTCACTGGGCTATTTTCCCTGTTGGGGCCCCCGGCCTTATTGCATCCTGCTTTTCCAACTAGGGTTGTAGCTTAGCAAGTAATAATAATAATAATAATAATAATAATAATAATACAAAAGACCTATTATACATCCATTATAGTCTTTTTTACAACAGTATTGCTTTAGGCATTACGAAATGTAATCCAGTGTCCTTTTGACATGGAGCTTTACTCACTTTATAGCTTTCTATCGTACCTCTGTTACGGCTTTATTTCCGTTCTTGTTCTCAAATTTTGATATTCTAAAATCCTAAAATACTACAGGTTCCTTCGTCTTTCGCAACGGGACTTTATTATTTTCACTTCCTTTAGATATTTTAGTTTTCCAAGGTCAAGAGAAATCATTTACCCTCGAAAATTCGAACGTTACCATATTTTGATTTTCAGGTAACAATAAAGTATAGTAAATAAATTCAGATATCTGGAGATACATTACATAAATTTTTAGGTAATAATAAACTTAAGTAAATAATTCAGATATCTGGAGATACATTACATAATTTTTCGGTAATAATAAACTAACGTAATTCATTCAGATATCTGGAGATACATTACATAAATTACTAACGTAATTCATTCAGATATCTGGAGATACATTACATAAATTTTTAGGTGATAATAACCTAAGTAAATAATTCAAATATCTGGAATACATTAATAAATTTGCAGGTAATAATAAACTAAAGTAAATAATTCAGATATCTGGAGATACATTACATAAATTTTCATGTAATAATAAACTAAAGTAAATCATTCAGATATCTGGAGAAACATTACATATATTTATAGGTAATAATAAACTAAAGTAAATCTTTCAGATATCTGGAGATACATTACATAAATTTCCAGGTAATAGTATCTGGAGATACATTACATAAATTTTCTGGCAATAATAAACTAAAGTAAATCATTCAGGTATCTGGAGATACATTACATAAATTTTCTGGTAATAATAAACTAAAGTAAATAATACCGATATCTGGAAATATATTACATAAATATTCGAGTGACAGTAAATAGAGTAAGTAAAAAACATATCATGAAATTTGTTACTTAATTTTCAAGAGAGGATAAATTTCGAGTAAACAACTAAGATACCTAGAGATGTGGTACTTATCAATAACAAAATATCTAAAAAAAATGTAGCCTTTTCCATCATGAGGCTCAATACTAGAGTATTCTAGGAGTTTTACTCCAGCTGTTACCAGATTGTGGAATGATCTTTCTAAATAGGTGGTTGAATCGAAAGAACTTCAAAAGTTCGAACGTGCAGCAAGCGTTTATTATGTTTAACAGGCTAACATAAGTTTTTTATAGTGAGTGTGTGTGTGTGTGTGTGTGTGTGTGTGTGTGTGTGTGTGTGTGTTTTAATGTTGTTACTGTCCATAAAATATTTTATTTTAATAGTTAATAACTTCTCATATAGTTTATTTCTTTATTTCCTTTCCTCACTGGGCTATTTTTCCTTATTGGAGACATGGGTTTATAGCATCCTGCTTTTCCAACTAGGGTTGTAGCTTCACTAGTGATGATAATAAATAATAATAGGGTTAACCTATAAATAGAACGCGATATCGGTCTTTCTCATTCAAATAATTGCTGAAATTTACAACATTTAGAAATCTCAAGCATAACTTACGACCACCTCACAGGAACATGCTTCTGGATCTCGATGATAACTAGGTTCCTTCCTAAGTAGATAAATTTCGTGTAAAACACTACTGAATGTTCTATCATTTTCCTAGTACCCAAATACCATCATAAAAAAATGTACTTCTCATGAAATTAATGCTTATACAATATCTTCTATCATATGAGCAAATTTCTTATTATTATTATCATCCACAATATTCTCATCATTTATCTATTTCCTTATTTCCTTTCCTCACTGGGCTATTTTTCCCTATTGGAGCCCTTGGGCTTATAACATCTTGCTTTTCAAACTAGAGTTGTAGCTTGGCTAGTAATAATAATAATAATAATAATAATAATAATAATAATATTACAACTTTAGTTGGAAAAGCAGGATGCTATATATACTCAAGGGCTTCAGCAGGGAAAATAGCCCAGTGAGGAATTGAACTAGGGATACAGGCAGAATATTGTGCCTGAGTAGACCCTCAAACAAGAGAACTCAAACCCAATGTATAATCTATAAAAGACAACCACACAAAATATATATCAACTAAACTCCCCCAATACAGAACACATCGAACACATGACTACCATTTAGAATCTTATCTACATCACGCAAAACACAATATAAACATTTCATTGCGAAACGTGTAACAAGACACAGCTTCACAACTCTCTCATACTGTATATTTGTCATACCTCCAGGTCGAATAAACCCTTTAATAGCTAATAGAAATAATTAAAACTGTTTAGCTTATTTTCATAAATACTGCTGAAGCGACACCTTTCAATGTCCTTGTCTTATATCACTAACCATTTGGTCCTCTTCCGAAGAAAAAAATTCATGCACTTTTATATTTTTATTGTCAACCTACCAACTTCATATCGTTTACATTAGGAAAAATTTCATAGGTGCCCCCCCCCCTTCTCTCTCTCGCACACACACACACACACACACACACACACACAAAACCGCCAACTCCTTACCCACTTTGGCAAAGTAGCTATAGGTATATTATGTACATTTTTTATTTTACCTATTAAAGTGCCGTACAAGCCAAGAGGTCCGCAAATGATAAATTCAATATTTTAATCCTTGTAATAATGACAGTAGTTACCGACACTGAAATCTGGTTCTGAACAAAAGACAGATACCGGAAAAAAAATTTACGGCAGGGTTCTCTTGCTTGAGTGTATTGGGCGAACTTTTCTCTTATTTCTCTTCCTCTTGATATTTCACGTTTCTAGAATTTATATATGAAAGCTCTGTTCTAATGGTATCACTGCTCTTAAAACATTTACATTGCTCATTATTCCTCTTGTAGTTCATTTCCTTATTTCCTTTCCTAACTAGGCTATTTACACCAATTCAACTGGATCATGATTCTTATCAAGCAAAGTTCCCTAATGTCAATGTTTTTGTTTTATAACCAACTTTGTATCAATTGAATAAAAAAGTATGTTGCTAATCATAATATACGAAGCGCCTAAATTTCCGAATATTGCTATAAATGAGACAGTTTCGTTGAATAAAAGATTGTGTTGAAATTTCTGGAATCATCATCATCATAAATTATTACTATTATTATTATTATTATTATTATTATTATTAATATTATCATTATCATTATTATTATCATTATTATTATTATTATCATTATTAATAATATTATTGTTATTATTATTATTAATAATATTATTGTTATTATTATCATTATTAGCTAATCAACACCCCTAGTTGGATAAGCCACATGCTTATTATAAGCTCAAGGACTCTAACAAGAAAAATAAACTAGTAAAGAAAGGAAATAAAAAAGTAAACTATATATGATTAGTAATGAATAATGATTATAAAAATATCCTATGATCAGTATCAACGTTTTAACAGAATCTGTCACGTATGAACTATGAAAAGAGACATGACGTTCACCGTACAGAGACATTAGTAGTATTTGTAATTGTCCGATTGGTATAATATAAATATGGATTCCTATGTTTTTCAATTCTACCGAAATAGATTTTAATTATTATAAATCAACGTGACATTTTCTAAAAGATTTTATTATTTATAAAGATTAGCACGAAGGTGAAGTGCTTATCAATAAAGAAAATTCTAAAATTTTTAATTCAATGCAGCAATGGCCTTCTCTTTGCCGAATTATCATTTTTTTTTTTTTTGGTAATCCTTGACACAATTACTACCTAAAATAGCTGTTATATTACCAATGTATATTTAAAGGTTTGGCAGTCTCCTGGTCACATTTTTAAACTATTAAAGTTAGCTAATTGTCAGTAAAACGTAGCGTCGTCTTTCATTCTTAGGACTAACTCCCTAAATATTGTAGTTCTTACCATTCGCAGTCTTTCCACCAAAGAAAAAACAAAAAAAAGGTTTGTCATTAATATGGCTTATATAATTACTGTACTACTTTTGTTGCAATGTTATTTTTCCCGTGATAACAGGTATCGTTAATAAAAAGCATATTAAGCGTATTTGAATACGCAAGAAAGCTTGACAAGGCATAGTAGTAACCTATTTCATATTGATTACAATGGTATATTCTAGAGAAAAATATATTGATGGGATTTTTATCACCCTTAGGTTAAGACTCTGAAGGTTTATCTACACTAGTATTCGTACTATAAATGTACTAATATTCAAGTTGGTTGTCTTCAAGACAAATAGGGCACACATGTTTAGGTTTAATAACTACCAGAATCCATTTCCTTAATTGAAAAATTATAAGAATTCTTATAATATCGGCTTGACAATCGGAAATTTGGTCATGAATTTCCTTTTATCAGTTTAGTTAAAAAAAAAAAAACCTGAATTTCTATACAAAACCAGTACATAAACTACCAGATTTTCCTATCAGTAGAATCCCTTACTCTATCCAATTCAAGGGAGAATTTTAGCAAGATAATAATTGCTAGTTTTCTATAACTGACATCTTTTCTGCTATTCAAAATGTCGTTTAGGTCTCGCCATAACCAGCGGGTGAAGTTCTTGAGTATCTTTGCAATTTTATTTCCTCTGTTTGATAAAAATGTCGGAAGTCTTGATACGACCGGTATTAAAATAATTACTAGTTTTATCTCAAGCTTTCTGTGATTTATGATAATGCTGGAAGGTTTACCCTGTCCAGTGCCAAACCTTTTAATTTCTGTAAGTACTGACACTATATTATCTGGAATAATATAATTCTAAAAGGTTGAATTCAACATATTTTGCTAGACAAATCAGGATTAACTTTCTATCTCCCCGGTTAAACCATTGTCTAAAATTCTTATTTTTGCTACCAATAAAATACTTTTCATCAAATAAGAAAATTATCAGAAGTAATAAGCTGTCCAGTTTCTAAATCTCATGGCTTTTTTAGAAACATCAATGTGAATTGATTTTTGGGTGATACTCAGCTAGGTCTAAAACTCTGGAATTCTCTGACAATGGTAACTATTCTAGAGATTCAAAAACTTCACTGAACGTCTCATAATTAACAGTACCTAACCATATAATATTTCTTATCTAAGGTCTTCCTTCCTAGTGAATAAAAATTACATGCGTACTCTAACCTCAAAGAGAACCACTTTTTTTTTTTTTTTAAGATTCTGTGTTCTCATGATTTTAACATCAAGATTACAATTCTTCCCGCTAAATGAAAAATTTACCTTTTCCCAAATCCTTGGCCACTAAAATATTTTCTAATTAATTCAAAATCAATCCAGGAATCGTTTACATGAAAGTTTTTCCAGCTAAATGAAAAATTGAATTTTTTCAATCCCTTTGCCACTAAGATACTTTCTACTTAATTCAAAATCAATCCAGTAATCGTTAGCACGATCTGATCATTAATGTTTTCATTTAATAATAAATTATGTCGCTAGTCTCAAGTGATATGCTAAGCTTTTTAGCACTCAAAAAATTTTCTATGGTGAAACATTTTTTTTTCTTTTCTTTTTTAAACTTATTTACATCCAACCACTATATTCCTTTAGTTTATAGTTGTAATAACACTTTGTGTTCTGTTTTCAATGTATCCTTTAGATAAAGTGATTAATTTAAATGACATTCATAGCTGTAGACCTCCTGACATCTTAAGTTTCCATGCACTGACATTTATTCAAACGAGCTATAATTATGCTGTCATCTTAGCATCCAAATGCCATATAAACGCTATCGTTTATTTTGCAGGCATTATCATCCGTTCCACTCATTTCAGTTAAGGTCCAAATACACTATCAATCATGATTGTACGATAATCGTGTATGCGCAAACATATCCTTTGTGAGTGGACAAGATTGAGGATATTTCAAACACGCAATCATTCCCACTCAAAAAAGGATATGCTTGCACAAAAAGAGGATATTATACAATCATGACTAACTGTGTATTTGGGCCTTTTGGCTTGGCAGACTACCATTTAACTTGTCATAATATTGTATGCACTATATCTATCTTTTAAAGACAGGAATCATTAGCATTGAATGATTACACCAGAAGATAAACTTCTCTAGTCTTGGGTAGTGCCATAGCCTCTGTACCATTATCTTCCACTGCCTCTTAGGTTAGAGTTGTCTTGCTTGAGGGTACACTCAGGTACACTATTTTATGTAATTTCTCTTTCTCTTGTTTTGTTAATGTATATAGAGTTTATATACAAAACATTTATCTTGTTGTTACTGCTCTTAAAATATCGTACTTTTCCTTGTTTCCTTTCCTCACTGGTCTATTTTCCCGATTGGTCCCCTGGCCTTATAGCATTCTGCATTTCCAACGAGGGTTATAGCTTAGCAAATATTAATAATAATAATAATAATAATAATAATAATAATAATAATAAAAATAATAATAATAATAATAATAATAATAGTAATAATAATAATTATTATAATAATAATAATAATAATAATAATAGTAATAATAATAATAATAATAATAATAATAATAATAACAATAATAATAATAATCAAAGTGCATTGGTAATTTTTCTACAGAATTCACATTTATTTAGAAAGGTGTAGCAAAGCTGAGGATATCATTTCATCAAAAATGTTTTTAGTTAACTTGGTTAATTTCACTATTCAGGTTAAATTACTATTATGGGAATACTAAAGTAAAATTACTAGTATGAGGTTTTTTAGGTTAAATTACTATTATGGGTTATTTAGGTTAAATTACTATTATGTAGTTGTATGAAGTACATAAACCTATAAAAAAAAATCCCACCTTAATGTTTTAATTATTAAACCAACTTGCCAAAAAATAATTTATTCAAAACGTTTAATTAAAATGGATTCTTAATCTTAGAAACCATTAAAATATATCGCCTGTGGGTTATTTTAAATATATCAAAGGATCATTTGGAAATTTATTTTTCAATTTTTTTATTCAAACTTCTTTCAAAATATAGAAAAAAAGTCAAATGAACAAACGGTTGATGTTTTTCGAAGTAACATGTAAATCCTATAACGAATTAATATTACACAATTATACAATAGTATTACAAACCATCATAATTCCTAAAATATAAATGTGCATGATATCTAGTAAGCATATCAATATCTAAACTAAATGGAAACTATCATAACGTTTTTAAAATTAGAACCAAAACTCAATACTAGGGCAAGTATTTGTCGGTTCACCTATAATTACTAAAAAAAATTAATAATGAAATCTCATTTTTGTAGTTTTGTAGAAAATGTCTCAAGGAGATGAACCACTCCAAGAAATTCAGTCTCTTGGCATTTGTATTTTTACTGTGACAATAATAATCATCATACGCCAGGCTCCATATGACAAATTCTAATATCAACCCGAAAAAATCCGTCTCAAGGAAAATAGAAAATAAGGCAAATACTTATAAAGTATTATGTAGATTCTTGTGATGGACAAACCAAGGAAAACATGTCAAAATACATAAATCAAAATTATATATATATATATATATATATATATATATATATATATATATATATATATATATATATATATATATATATATATATATATATATGGATCGGAAACTATGGAAGGTTATATCTCAAAGGTAGTGTGATATCTTCTGTGGCTAAGAGTAACATGAGAAGATAAGCAAAGGTCGTAAAATTGTGATGTAAGTACACTGTTGTGGGATATAAAAATGAGTCATGAATTGAGTCTGGAATGGCCAATTCTTCAAGATTATATTGTAAGAATTTGTGATAGTGAAGAGAGGCTGCGGAAAATAGTAGCATGTTTTGAATTGGAGATAAGGGAATGTAAATATGAGCATGAGTAAAATTGTGAAGGTACATAGATACCAGCAGGATGGAACAATAAATATCAATAAGGATGGTGAAAAAGGCAATTGGCTGATACAAACAGGTGCAGTGTGTGTAAATGTAATGAATGTTGGAAGAAAGAGGAAATGAGACTCGGAGGAGCTGTAGCAAGAAAAGTAGCTTATGCATGTCAAATCTGCCAACTCTATGTAATTGAAGTATAGATATTGAATATGAATCCCAGAAAAAGGTAGCCGAGTAGAACTGATTTGCATGGATGTAGAAACTGCATAACATAGGTGAAACGAAGGATAAGTATCGGGGAAAAATTAAGTATAATTCAAAGCTCTGTGGCAAATATAGGGAAGAACTAAAATTTTCTGGAAGAAACCTTTTGCAATATATTTGTAGAAAAAATGTCTGAATTGTGGGAATGATGTTAAAAGATTTACTTTGTGTTGTGAAGGGAAACTATGCAATACTAATAAGCCTTTTGTGAAACTACTGTATTTAAAAAATCATGTTGTGGAAGCATTCTGCATGTCGGCCATGTCCCCAAATAAAAGTAAGAATGTGGCCAGCCCCGTTGCCTTTTATGTCTTCAACTCAAGTATAGAAGACACACTTCAATACATATGCAAATGTACGCCAACGGTCAGAATAATTACAGCCAGAGTGTATGATCCTTCATATGAAAATAATGCTGATAAGAACTCTTATCGAGAGAAATGCGCAGTTGCCTGCAATTTAGCACAATAGGCTGGCCCATTACCTTTCTACTCAGGGTTCAACTCCCCCTGACAGTTGTTATTTACATATGGGGACAATTTAAGATTAGCCCAAACATCTTGCCAATGTGAAGGCTCTGTTCTAGCACTAAAACATACAACTCAGATATTAAATTTGATAAGACCTCTGCTTCTACAAAGTACAATATATTGTCGCCTCAGCAAAATATGGATGGTGGCTACCAGACAAACATAAGCAACTAATTAAATACATAAACATATTATAATCAACATAAAAGAAATGAATCTATAAACCCATCTTTTTCTTGCATTAAAAATTTATATGTGCCTGTAAATAAAAAGGGGTCACCTGACAAGAAGATACATCTGCTAATGACCATTCTAAAGGTGTCTTGCAATAGTAAAAGCCGTAGTAATTTTATAAGAGATCTTATATATTGTGTAAACCTACACAATGAATCTTTTTTTTTATGTTTACGAGCCATATATGAAGTTCAGGTATGACTTAATTTATGAATCGACGATATTGTGACTATAAAAAAGGATTCAAAGAATATGCTGTCTGATAAAATTTTGAGATAACTGGTAATAAAGCTTTCCAAGCTTGAATAATACACACTGGTATTGATTAATGCAAATATATAAATAATTAGAGTCATAAGACTAGGATTAAAATAACTTTATAGCTCCGATGCTACAGGACCAAAATGCATATATTATCATTACCATTGATAATCAAAAGCCACAGTAGTGTTAAAATATATTATTGTAAAATGGTAAAAATATACAAGGAGAGACTTTCGGATACTGCTCCGTATCCCTCTTCAGTCCTACTGACGGTTAAACAATGGAGGGATCGTTACAACAGTGAAAAAAAAAATAACAACTTTGTCCACGAATTTAGGACTCATATGTCTAGTGATTGTGAGACCCCTGATGTTGCTCCCACCTCTCTTTTATCCCAGATGACTGAGGTCACTACAGCTTCAAGTCATGGCACCAATGGAGTGTCTGCTCAGCTGGAATCACCTGAACGACCACTTCGCCGTTCCAGCCGTCTCGCCAACAGAAACAACCGGACAGGGATTACGTGACCAACACTTAGATCCATCCGCCGTGAACCAGTTGTTATTATTGTTATTATTTTTTTTTCCACTGTTGTAACGATCCCTCCATTGTTTAACGGTCAGCAGGAATGAAGAAGGATACGGAGCAGTATCCAAAAGTCTCTCCTTGTATATTTTTACCATTTTACAATAATATATTTTAACATTACTGTGGCTTTTGATTATCAATATTATAGCCTAGTTACGGAGGTTCCTAGTTCATCATTACCATTATCATCATCAAAATTAATATCATTACCAATATCAATATCATTATCATTATTACTATCATCATCATTATCATACTAGTTAAGATACAACCCTAGTTGGAAAAGCAGGATGTTATAAGCCCAATTGCTCCAACAGGGGAAAAATAGCTCATTGAGGAAAGGATATATGGAAATCCATAAACTATATGAGAAGCAATGAACAAATAAAACAAAATATTTTATGAAAAGTAATAGCATTAAAACAGATCATTCATTATATATATATATATATATATATATATATATATATATATATATATATATATACACATGTATGTATATATATATATATATATATATATATATATATATATATATATATATAATATATATATAATATATATACATACATACATATTATATATATATTATATAATATATATAACTATGTATATTATATATATCAAATATAATATAATATATATATATATATATATATATACATACATTATATAATATATAAATAATATTATATAATATACATATAAATATATAAGTATATATATACACATATATACATATATATATTATATATATATACATATATATATTATATATATATATAAATATATATATATATATTATATATATATACACTACATATATATTATATTATATTATATATATATATATATATATATATATATATATATATATATATATATATATATATACTATAAAAAGAGACTTGTACATACATTCACATTCGCAGGTAATAATTTTTCAATATTAAAATGAACAAGTTACTTTCTATATTTCCCGCTGCAAATCCATCCATCAAGAGTAGAGTTATGAAAGTTACGTCTTTCCAATTCATTTTTAGGATGAATAAAGCGAAGCCCTCTACGGACACGGAACACATTTTATCTTTGCAGGGGTCGAAATTGATTTAATTAGTATAATCAGAGGCTACAGCCATCATCTCCAAGACACTGGCATTTATTCTTTCTTCCTTGTTCGTATCTCATTATCAATTAGTTCAGAATTACACAGATGTTCTGTCCGGTCGCTTAAATTCGGAATATTTCTTTTCCGCTGCTACATCTATGTACGCCTGTATGCAAATTGGAATATATATATATATATATATATATATATATATATATATATATATACATATATATTATTTTTTTTCTTTGTTGGAGCCCTTAAGCTTAAAGCATTCTTTCCCAACTTTGGTTGTACCTTGGCTTGCAGTAATTATAATAATAATAATAAAAATAGTAATAATAATAACAATAATAATAATGATAATATAGTACAGAGAAACTATATATATATATATATATATATATATATATATATATATATATATATATATATACATATACACATATACATATATAAATATATATATTTACATATACATATATATAAATATATAAATTAATAAAGATATATATGTATATATATATACAAACATACATATATACATATATATATATATATATATATATATATATATATATATATATATATATATATATATATATAAATCATTAAGCGTTAAATACCAGGACAGACTTAGAAATGGGAATATGAAAGATTACTCGAGTGACTTACGTGGATGAGATCATGTTCAGGGGTATATGGAAATGTTTTGGGCATGCTCTTCGCACTCCCTAAGAAAGATTAGTTCATCAAATGGACTCCACAGGGCAATAAAATAGTTGAAAAACCAAGGGCTACATGGCTGAGGACTATGAAACGTGAAGTTGGAGATGATGATTGGAGAAGCGTTAATTCAAAACCTCAACCTAGAGACGACTGACGAAATCTAACCAAGGCACT
>NC_090757.1:46284317-46286817 GCF_036898095.1 Palaemon carinicauda | reverse complement strand
ACAGGTGAAAGGCTAATATCAAAATGTTAATATCAATAAAAGAAAAGACGGGAATATCTTATTAGCTAACTAGCATAGTGAAACAAGCAAGCAAACCACAGACAAAATTTGCATTTGAACGTAAAGTGGTCCTAAATACAATTATCAGAGGAAGGATGGAAACTGTACTGTTCTAATTATTGTTATTATTATGATTATCATTATTATTATTATTATAAATATTATTATTATTATTATTATAAATATTATTATTATTATTATTATTATTATTATTATTATTATTTTCATTATCATTATTATTATTATTATTATTATTATTATTATTATTATTATTATTATTATTATTATTACATGCTAAGCTACAACCCTAGTTGGAAAAGCAGGTTGGTATAAGTCCAAGGGCACTAACAGGGAAAACAGCTCAGCGAGGAAAGAAAGTCTACAACAAGAGAAGTTCAAGAATAATAACATCAAAATAAATCTATTATACATAAACTATAAAAACTTCAAAATAACAATTAGAGAAATAAGATAAGATAGAATAGTGATCACATGAAAGGCTTTTAATAATGCCCACTATGGCTACCAGAGGTCCGTTTACGGCCGTAAAAATTAAAATAAAATTTTTAAGAAACTAACTTTACATTAAATTTCCTCCATACTGTCCCATTTAACCTTATAAAAATTCTTGTTATCGACAGTTTCCCTTAAATATCATGACTTTTTTTTTTCTTTTTTTTTTTTAAACGAAATCCTCCAATATATTATTAGGTCTATTTCCCAGTAACCCAGGGCTGAAAATTAATTACCTCAAGACAAAATATCGCCTTATCACTACAGTAGACTGTGTTGAAGCTTACAGTATGTCAGCACGGTTACATGCCAGTGGAATGTCCATTTGGTGGAGTAATGAGCAATTAAAATATTTCAAGAACATTAACAATATTACATTAAATCATTCCTACATAAACTTAAAAAAAACAAAAAACCAGAGGAAGACATATAGGATACAATAGTGCTCCCGAGTGTACCGAAAAGCAAGGGAACTCTACCCCAAGACAGTGGAAGAGCATGGTACAGACGCCATGGCACTACCCACGAATAGAGAACAATGGTTTGATTTTGGAGTGTCCTTTTCCTAGAAGAGCTGCTTACCATAGCTACAGAGTGTCTTCTACCCTTACCAAGAGGAAAGTAGCCACTAAACAATCACTAGGTACTAGATCATTACCATTATTATCATTATTAACTTCATGAATATCATTATCATCTCTTATTATTAGCATTATTGCTGATAATAAAATCCCGTAAACACGTGTCACTAAAATGGCAAAATAATTCCATACTAATAAATTTCAATGTTATTCAGCTACAAATATTTTTAACTACAGCATAATGGACTTGTTTTGCCGGCACCATTATCAATATAATCAATAATACTACTATTGTTTTGGGGAGAAAAATCTTAAAATGTGAATACATAAGATTTATATATACAAAAATACATTGCAATATTTTAATACTAAATCATTATTTAGATTTATAGATACAAAAATACAATGCAATATTTTAATACTAAATCATTATTTATTTTTCCAGCAAGCCATGAAAAGTCACTCAATTGCAAATAATATATTTACGTGTAAAAAAATCTTTAAACATGCATAAAAATTCCCTAATATGTATATAAGAAAATATTAAACACGTTTCCAAACAACTTAAATTCTTCTATCATTTATATTAATCATCATTAAACATCGCTTAAAATGTGTCTTTGCACAAAAAAGGCCCATTTACCCAATGATATTTTGATTATGTTAACAATGTAACAATGAAAATAGATTAATAATGAAACATAAAACAATGAAAATAGATTAATAATGAAACATAAAACAATGAAAATAGATTAATAATGAAACATAAAACAATGAAAATAGATTAATAATGAAACATAAAACAATGAAAATAGATTAATAATGAAACATAATTTCCGAGTTCATCCTTTTTTATCACTATAGAAGTGGTACAAATGACTTAAGATAATGAACCTATAACGCCCTTAATGCAATAGAATTGGTGATTTAAATCATGTGATTGATGCAAAAAAAAAAAAAGTTTGCATATTCTTAATACAAAACTAATTTAAAAAGTTCAATATAAATTCATATAAGGACAAATCAAAATTAATATTTCGTTTGAAATTTGATTAAACTGTCATTTTAAAAAATAACTGCACTAGGATTTGGAATACTTTGGTTACTATAGAATGTCAAATGCATTATAAAATACCAACAGTTGGGAAATCAGGCAAATTTTTATATCTGTGTATTCAATAAATTTCTAAGCAAGACAAACAAAACTTATTTTCAAAAGGACTTTTGTAAGAACATTTTCACAACTTCGACTAAGCAGCTCCTTATTGCAATTTTTTCCTTAGCTAACCTATTGCAATTTTTTCCTTAGGTAACCTATTGCAATTTTTTCCTTAGGTAACCTATTG
>NC_090757.1:46264317-46271817 GCF_036898095.1 Palaemon carinicauda | reverse complement strand
GGTCATAGGCGATGTTAAGAAATTATAAAAGTTAAAATAAAATAAAAATCAATGTTCTTAATGGTGAGGATCGAATGCACACGTACAAACTAATAAATCTGTAACATGAAAAGATTAAAAAACCTAAAAAACAAAGGAATAAGTATAGGGAAAAATAATCGTAATATTCTATACAATTTTGCATTATAATCTCCACATATAACGACAGAAAAAAGTAATGGATCCTAACTTTGCACAAAGCAGTATTCTAGAATAAGTGTGGACATGCATACGCTCTTTTAACATAGTAAAAAATAACTGACTCTTGGAATGCACCTTATACAAAAGGCAAAAATATATCTTTTCCTTTCTGTACCGTATGAAATCATGCAATGTTTTCGTACATCTAATACATTTCCCTATATATAAAAACGTTAATTTTGTTTACTCCTAAGACATTACAAAATTCTGTCTCTTTCGAGAAATGAGATTTAAAGTTAACATTATTTTCAATGGATAATCACAATCAAGCATATAGAGAATATTCATGATAATTATAAATACAATAAAATAAGAGACTCCACTAAAGTTAGTAAATTCCAAAATGTGGTAATATATAAGAAAGATAATTGTCAACATATCAATATATCTATCTATCTATCTATATATATATATATATATATATATTTATATATATATATATATATGTATATATATATATTTATATATATATATATATATATGTATATATATATACATACATACATACATACATATACATATCTATCTATCTATATATATATATATATATATATATATATATATATATATATATATATATATATATATATATATATATAAATATATATACACACACATATAATCCAATCATTCAATCTTATAAATATTCATATAATAAATGGATTATACTGTAGTCGAGTCAACAGAGAATCTCTGATCAAATAAGTACCTAAAGTATATATTGTACAATGGAAAAGGCCGTGAATTAAAATACTTTTTATAGTAACCTACTTAATCATCAACAAATGTTATTGTGAAACAATCATATACAAATATACCAACTGCATATATGGATATATCATAATGGAAATTTCTTTCAATGGAAAAAAAAAATATTAGAAAATCACGAGTATTACTAACTACAGTAAAATAAGGGAATATCTACAGTATAGCGATTTAATCTTAGTTGCTAAAGAGGGTGTCTTGTAATTCCAAGTTCAACTGCCTATACGCATTCCACCTAATACTGATAAATGCCCTGCTGGTTAAAATCACATTGGCCAAAAAATTAACATAAAACCATTGCCCAGAATGTTGCATAAATATAACTTCACAAATCGTACTAGGATTCATTGCAGGCAGAACATTTAGAAATATGGTAGAAGTTTCCGCTCATAAATGGAATGAAATGTTTTTCAAATAAACACAAACTGAAGGAGCATCTGTTAGAAATATAAAGGCTACAATGGGATTCATCCTAATTATACAAATCAGTCTTGTTAGTACGTGTTCATGGTGGCATTGATTGTATTATTATTATTATCAGTATTACTATTATTATTATTACAAGACAAGTTATAAGCCTAGATGAAAAAGGAAAATGTTACAAGCACAGGGGCTCCTCCCCAAAAAAATTATTTATCATCACTTGACTATGCCTTACAAAACCACCACCAACGAATACATGATGCTCACAGAAAATATATATATATATATATATATATATATATATATATATATATATATATATATATATATAATATATTATATATATATAAAACACACAAAAAATGTAATTATTTCTATCCCCTTGACTGCTTTTGCAAACCCACCAACTAATGCATGAGCCTCTCAGATCATAAAAAAAATATATAAAAAAATTATGAAATTATTTTTAATCACTTCATTCTGCTTCTGCAAACTCACCAATGCATGAACTTCACAGAGCATAACGCCCCCCCCCCCCCCAACACAAGAAATAACAATTGCATTATTTCTAACCTCCAGACCAAGCTTTTTCAAACCCACCAATGAATGCAAGAGCCTCACAAACCATAACAAACAAGGGGATCATTTCTAACCAACTAACTACGCTTTATTAAACTCACCAACGAATGCTTGGGGATCATAGAGTCTAGCTATACAAAAATAAAATAAACTATGAATTATTTTAATCATTTGGCCCTGACTTGTGAAGTCTTACCAATGAATGCATGATCCTCACAGAGCCAAGTTAAACTACAACCACAAAATCCATGGATTTTTTAACAGCTTGACTGTTTTCGCAAACACCAATAATTTTATGTGCCTCACATATTGATTGATTGATTGATTATTAGTTATCTAGCATCCTAATGTGCCTCAAAGAGGAAAGCTAAATCAACAAGAACTACAACAAGAGAAAAAAAAAGTAACTAAGGAATTATTTTTAAGCAACTGACGCTGTTTTTTGGAAACTTATCCACTAATACTTGCAACTTGCAGTGAAATATATTTGTTGTGATCCTTCAATTAGAGAGAAGTCATTATTTTACCCAACTTCACTCAAAAATACATCCTAAATATTTGGAACATATTTCTGGAAGATTCCTAAACAGCTTCGTTAGGAAAATGAATAAGTGAATAAAACATTGTTATTGTTTTGCTCATTATGATTTCCCACTGTTGATAATGTTAAGCATTAATCAATAATTCCAAAGTTATTTTTTTTTTCATTGTGATAATCATTGTAAAATTCTATTATTCACAAAATCATGAAAACATTTATTTATGCATTAAATTTCCTGCTAGAGTTACAACTTGGTTACTACTAAATATTAATTCGCAGCCCAATCCTGGTATGCAATGACACTGTAACCCTTCACAGTCTAAATGGTTGATTGAAGAGAAAGTACGGGAAAACACTTTTAGAGCACTAAAACCTTACAAGAAGGATACAGGAGTTTTGGTTCAAGTTGGTTTGTATGACTTCTCGTGTAACCAATCAGAAAAGGGCAAAGTCGTATCTAAAAGACATGTGTTCTTAGACTTGACTTAGCTTGCTCCCTAGAGAGAGAGAGAGAGAGAGAGAGAGAGAGAGAGAGAGAGAGAGAGAGAGAGAGAGAGAGAGAGAGAGAGAATGTATTACTTGACTTAATTTTAGATTTTGGTTCATAATTGACAAACTCGTCAACATAACAATTTTCTCAATATATCTAAGGACACAATACTATTATAAGCAGTCATATACTATGATGTTTCAATTACCAACATTGGGTACTTTTGATTTTTCAGTATTAAAAGTGCCAAAATCAGTTTGATTATAGATCTGTTTCTTCATAATAGTCCTTGCAAAGCCCTGCATGAATCACTCGACAGATAACACTGATCATCAATACGACTTATCATTCATAAATCATAGTAAATTTGAGTGAGTCTTTCTTAACTGAACAAGGTTACAGAATTTTTAAAAGGAGTCTGTGGCAGCCAATATTTTCCTGTTGCTTTACACCCATTAATGGAATATTAACCTTCAAATCCTACGCAATCCTTATCAATATTTTCCCTTCACAATTCTTTACCTAATTTCTTGTGTTGGTTTTCCATTCTACTAGGCCATGACACGCTATTCTTTAAGGCAATGAAGAAAAGTAAATACCCTTCAATTCTGAAATTTTTGTTTAAGGCTAATCTCTGAGCAAATAATAATAAAAAAATAATAACATTGTACTTTTCAGTTCTAGTTACAACAATCCTTGCCACTATTAAATGAATACGACTGAGCTTCCTAGCAGGATTAATAATATAATATTTATTCGTCAAAAAATGTCAACAGTGCATTCTGTGCTAGCTTCTACACCAGCTTAAAAATCTAATACGTTAAGTTACACATGTACATACGTAAAACAAATAATGAGTATTAAGTATACATATACATTATATACAATTACTTTTTCCTTTTATGTATGCACGAACTATGTCTCCATTACCCATCTCTCAATACACACTCGTAATGTAATTGTACCAAATATTATAATGTAGGGTGAGATGAGGTTAGGTGAGGTGAGGTTAGGTTAGGCTAGACTAGGTTAGGTTTTACCAAATTTACCAGTGCTGCTTTAATTAATGCATAATTACTCAATTGAAATCATAAGTTCCATAATAATCATTTTAATATTCATAATACATATGCAAGAGAGAATGCATATATTATTTTTCATACCCACACATACACACACATTATATATATATATAATATATATATATATATATATACAGTATATATATATACACACATATATATATATATATGTGTGTGTGTGTGTGTTTCCATATATATACATTATATACAAATAAATAATGTTTGTTCATATATATATATACTGTATATATATATATATATATATATATATATATATATATATATATATATATATATATTATATATATATAATTATATATATATATTATATATATACACATACATACATACAATGCATTACTAGTCTTTACTTCAATGCATTATATACATGCTATGTTTATACTACATTTTAGTTTACCCATGTTGAGCAAGTAAAATTTAATAAAAAAGATACAATGTTGATTTCTGAAACATTTTTCAATAATTTCACCATTCTCTTCATTAACCAGAATTTTGAATAATTTACGTAACATTGAACTTCCCTATACATTTTAAAACTATTTATTAGAACACTATATCATATATAACATCATATCAATCAAATGTATATGTATATTCTTTTTCGTGTATCCTATTAATTCTAGGCCGTATGTATTCTAGTCTTTTGTAAACCTTACTCTTGGGTTAGAGTTCTCTTGCTTGAGGGTACACTGGGACACAATATTCTATTTTTTCTCTTCCTCTTGTTTTATTCAAGTTTTTATAGCTTATATAGGAAATATTTATTTTAATGTTACCGTTCTTTCAAAATATATTTTTCCTTGTATCCTTTTCTCACTAGGCTATTGTCCCTGGGCTTATAGCATCCTGCTTTTCCTACTAGGGTTATAGCTTAGCTAGTAGTAATAATAATAATAATAATAATAATAATAATAATAATAATAATAATAATAATCCCTACTTTTGTAGTTCTTAACCCTAATTTATTCATTCTATTATATATACAAAACTAATATCGTAACTCATTTTAGTTTGGAGATCAATCTAGTTATAATCTTGAGCAAATCCTATTTCTAGTGTATAGCTGAATTTTTGGTCACTCCAACACTGTTAATACTTGAAAGTAGGTATATAAATAACTTTTTTTTTTTTTTTTTTAAATATGAATCAACTGGGGTTCCATATCTTGCTTACAATAGACATTTTTCACCACTCACCTGTAAAACTAACTTCTAGTTCTAAAACTAGTTTTATCAACAGTATTTTTGTTTTCTATTTGTTAAAAATGTGGAGCGACTTTTTTGAGCTATTAAATATTCTATAAATTTATTAGTTTTTTATACATTTTATCAATTACTGCAGCAATAACGCCATGTTCATATCTTTAATGTAAGGTCGGAAAATAATTTCAGATTACTAATAAATGGCTGATGCACTAATACTTAAAACTTTGATTCGTATGTTTATATATAATCCAAGACTTGTTTTGAAAACCAGTCTGTTCAGAAAACAAATTTTCTAAATGATATGATAATTATTCTAGGTCATATAATAATAAAACTTTTTGATTACTGTCTATTTACTCCGCCAAAACAGTGCTTGAAAGGTTCAGTAGGATTTATAATAGAAATATGAAAATAAAAAAAAGTTTATAAAATATTCTTGGGCTGACTGATCTACAATGATAGTACAAATTATTTACAAGATATTACCACTAAATCTATTCCAATTTAGAAAACATGATAAAAGTTATTCTTGTCTTTAACCCTGTAAGATAAAAGGAATACCGATGTAGTGAGATTTCCCTATTATAAGTTTCATAAAATGTCATAAAAGGTCTTCTAGGAGGACACTCCAAAACCATTGTTCTCTAGTCTTGTGTAGTGCCATAGCCTCTTTACCATGGTATTCGGGCACATTTTTCTATTTAGTTTCTCTTCCTCTTGTTTTGCTAAAGTTTTTATTTTTTATATAGGAAATATCTATTTGAATTTTGTTACTATTCTTAAAATATTTTATTTTTCCTTATTTCCTTTCCTCACAGGGCTATTTTCCCTGTTGGAGCCCCTGAGCTTATAGCATCCTACTTTCCCAACTAGGGTTGTAGCTTAGCATTTAATAATAATAATAATAATAATAATAATAAGAAGAAGAAGAAGAAGAAGAAGAAGAAGAAGAAGAAGATTTCCTATCTTATTACTTGGTATGAACATCTCGTTACAAAAAAACAATTCCCTGTCCCTTTTATGAAATGTCTTTTTAGTATATGGAAAAAAAATAAAAAATAAATAAAAAAAAATATTTCCTGTCCCTTCTATAAAATGCCTTTTTAGTATATGAAGGATCATACAGTTCTAAATAATTTCTGCATATCCTACACAACACACTTAAAATTACATTTCATATTATTCTTTATGAAAGGCTTTATATAATTTCCAAAATGGAAATGTCCACAGTAACATGTTCGGACATTGCGTCCTGCAATTTATCAAAATGTTTCCTTGTAAAACAGAATATTATACATTGCATATATCTTAGCGTTGAAGTATGCCGTGTAAGTAACTGTGTCTTCATACTAAATACTATAAGCATTAAATAACTCATAAAATTTTAAATCATTTTTCCTATGATGTAGATGTTAAAACGTATAACAATATTTAACTAATTCGTTGTTTCTGTATTTACTTTGCTTTGTAAGATATTCGACTCGGTTGCTCCTTAAGAATAATTGTTGGCTATATAATACAAGTAAAAAATATAAAAATTTTAACTATAAATATTTCTGGTATTTTGCACCGTTCAATCAAATCATTTTTCATTTATTTTATAAAGCTTATATTCGAAAATTTACATTAAGAGTATTAACATAAACTTAGTAATGTTAGATAGACAATTCATTGGCTAAATTCATCAAAGGATAGCCAGTTCCTTGTGATGCGCAGTGCCTAACTAAGGAAAGGATCCCTGCCGGTCCATTTGCGTTAATAGGAGTAGATAATGATGATGATGATAATGTTCATTTTCATCCTACGTTCCTGAATTTACCGTGACGATTTTAAAGTCCTTTACCCAAATTATAATAAAAGTTGGCATGTAAATAATAATATAAAATGGGTATATCCCAATTATACGAGATTTTTTTTTTTTTTTTTTTGGGCATATCTACTCGATATCCTTATCTTAGGCTTTCCTATGTTATAATTATGATATTGCAATATATTACAAGGAATCATAATTAATTGTTCCTAAATAAATGATACTTTAATTATATCAAAATATCAAAAAAATACTTTAATTTGTCGATTCTAAATATTTTTTTAGAGAACATCTTTAACCTAGTTTTTTATTGAAAACTTCCAAATATCTAAAGAACCTTAAAC
>NC_090757.1:46241817-46244317 GCF_036898095.1 Palaemon carinicauda | reverse complement strand
CATATACATATACAAACAATACTTATACAGTATAGTGTGCGTCCGTGTCTATCTGAGTAACCCATTGAAATGGAGTTGTTTGTAAGCATTTTATCACAGAAAGTAAACTAACTCAGAAGAGGATAAGAATCGGAAAATTAGAACAATATTACTAAAACACCAATTAACGACGCAAATTCTTAACAAAATCTACTATTTAAATTGTTAATGTTCCAAATAAGACATAATTGTTTGTATAAAATAAAAACCTTGCCTACTTGTTTAGAAACAGCAAAATATAATTTAATTAATAAAGTATCATAATAATATAGCATATAAGAAGAAAAAAATACTCTTAGGATGATAACACTTAAGGACACATTTCTATAAAAATTTTTAGATGGCACAAATTATTTTTAAAATATTTTTCATTTAGTATACACAGTATACATACATACATACATACATATATATATATATATATATATATATATATATATATATATATATATATACATATATATATATACATATATATATATATATACATATATATACATATATATATATATATACATATATATATATATATACATATATATATATATATATATATATATATATATATATATATATATATATATATATATAGTGCGTGTGTGTGCACGTTATGCGTGTTTCTGGATAGACATACATATGTCTGAGAGAGAGAGAGAGAGAGAGAGAGAGAGAGAGAGAGAGAGAGAGAGAGAGAGAGAGAGATCAGCATAAACAACGTTAACATAAGAAGGGCGTTTTAAAGAAAGACTCTACACCAATTACTTCTTTGTTCCCGCAGATGGCTACTCTGGAAACTGGTCGTGTAAGATTGCGAGGCAAGGAGTCCTTCCAGGAACCTTCCAGACTTTCCGTGTTTCTAAAGCTGTGATAGTTTTAGAAATAGCATATAATCGTTAAGATTCTTTTTCTTGCTGATGTAATTCAAGGTGATATTCGTTTTTTTTTTTTAAATCTTGAATTATTTCCATATGTAATTTTGGATGCTGGAAAATTTAATGTATAACACCGTTTTTTTTTTTCTAGGATAAAATCATGAGTATTTCTCTTTATGCTATTTCAGATAGAGAATTTTTTCTTGCAAGAACAAAATAAATGTTAGGCTACATTCAGGTGTATTTATATTTCCCGTTTGTAATTTTGGACGCTGTGATAATTTAAAAATATATTTATTCAATTTTGAATGCAAATGTGTCTTACGATATCTGCTGACGTGTATTTGAACAGCTATATAACTAATTTTGAACACAAAAACTGAACACAAAAACTTACCATGTTTTACCATTTTCATAAAATTATAAAAGCCTGAATACATTTTGTATTGTTTAGGTAATTTATAAAATTAATAATTTTCTTTTCCTATGAGTGAATTGACAGCAAATGAATATTATATCTATATGCATGTTTAACCGTGAAATAAGTAATCTTAAAAAAATACAAAGGACAACTTCTTTTTAAATCCAGAAAAAAACTTTCAAAAAAAGAATGCAGGAGGTAATTTTTAGAGCAATGTATATATTTCTGTTATAAAAACAAAATCAATAATAATATTATCAATAATAATAATAATAATAATAATAATAATGGCAGGAATAGTTCATTAATTGTAAAAATCAAAAGAATCTTTTACGATCACTGCAGTAACTTTTAATGCCAATACGATTGCTTTTATCAAAACATTAAGTTCTAAATACCCATTCTTCATTCCAAGAATACTTTTTATCATATAAGTGGAATTGGTCAAGATGTTTAAAACTGGACAGAAATATTCCTCAAAAAAGAACAATTATATGGAACATATCAAGACAGCTCTCATACTTACGTTCTTTTATAGTAATATAACTACTAGAATATAAAAGTAAAAAACACGAAATAAAATTAAAATCCTATATGAAAAATATCAAGTAGAAAATAAAAACCTAAAATATGAAAAATAGCAAGTAGAGAATATAAAACCTAAAATATGAAAAATAGTAAGTAGAGAATATAAAACCTAAAATATGAAAAATAGTAAGTAGAGATATAAAACCTAAAATAGGAAAAAATAGTAAGTAGAGAATATAATACCTAAAATACGAAAAACAAAGTAGAGAAAATAATAACTAAAATATACAAAAAATAGTAAGAGAATATAAACCCTAAAATATGAAAAATAGTAAGAGAATATAATACTTAAAATATTAAAAATAGTAAGTAGAGAATATTATAACTATGAAAAATAGTAAGTAGAGAATATAAAACCTAAAATATGGAAAATATTAAGGGAATATAAAACCTAAAATATGAAAAATAGTAAGTAGAGAATAAAAACCTAAAATATGAAAAATAGTAAGTGGAGAATATAAAACCTAAAATATGAAAAATAGCAAGTACAGAATAAAAACCTAAAATATGAAAAATAGTAAGTAGAGAATATAAAACCTAAAAATGGAAAACTAGTAAATAGAGAATATAAAACCTAAAA
>NC_090757.1:46234317-46236817 GCF_036898095.1 Palaemon carinicauda | reverse complement strand
CATATAAATATACATATATAGAGATATAAATACACATACATATATATACATATACACAAAAAATATATATACATATATATATACAAACATATATACAGATATATATATATAAACATATATACATATATACATATACATATATATATATACACATATACATGTATACATATATATACATGTATACATATATATACATGTATCCATATATGTACATATATGTATACACATACATATATACATATATATATATATATATATATATATACATATACATATATATACACATATGTATACACATACATATATACATATAAATATATCCATATATATTACACATATATATCCATATATATACATATATATCCATATATATATAAATATATACAGATATATGTACATATACAGACATGTACATATACAGACATATATATATATATATATATATATATACTGATATATATATATATATATATATATATATATATATACATGTTTATACATATATACATGTTTATACACATACATATATATGCATATATACATATACAATATATACATATATATACAATGTATACATATACATATATATATACATATATGTATATAATGTATATATATATGCATATACATATATATATACATATATGTATATAATTCATATATACATACATATATATATACGTATATATAAATATACATATATAAATATATACATATATATGCATATATACACACATATATACATATATACATATATATGTATATAAATATATACATATATATAAACACATATACATATATATACACATACACGCATATATATACATATATACATACACATATATACAGATATATATATATATATAATATTATATTTATATATATACATATATACATATATATACAAATGTATATATAGATACATATATATATATATATATATATATATATATATATAT
Organism: Palaemon carinicauda; assembly: GCF_036898095.1. NCBI lineage: Eukaryota > Metazoa > Arthropoda > Malacostraca > Decapoda > Palaemonidae > Palaemon > Palaemon carinicauda. The sequence goes on along the minus strand of NC_090757.1, from coordinate 46,235,858 downwards.
ATTATATATATATATATACATACATATACACGTACACACACGCTTATATATACATATATATATATTATATATATATATAATATATAATATATTTATATACACACACACATATATATATATATATATATATATATATATATATATATATATATATATATATATATATTACACACAAATAAACCCATGTTCATGTACATAGAGCCATATTACATCATAGGCATAGAACGCCTATTTCTGTTGTCAAAAATTGCGCTATTTGTATAACTGACCGACATCCACAAAATCATTACTATGTAGAAGAATCCTTCTATAGGCTGAAGAGAACTTTACCTAGGGCCTTCTCTTATAATATAAATTTAATGAACTAACATTGTTTCCAAGATTTCAACTGTCATACGCTTAAAAAATATGAAGTAAATACATCTAAAACTAAAATCTTTGAAGTTTATATGGAATTTATTCTAAAATAGGTTTCAAAACTGGTGAAATGTTTCGCAACCCTTTTATTTGGATACTTGCACATAATTCGAAATTTTAACTGTTTTCAAGGAATATAAATTCTTTTTTTTTTTTTGGCAGGTCTCTGCAATGCGATTTACCGTTTAAATGTTTTTTTTTTCTTTTTATGCAATATAAGCAACTTCAAAGGGGAAAAAATAATCTGGAAGAGATCCTAAACCAAACAACCACTACATTGCCTGAAGGCTTAAGACTTGCTATATTTCATTACTTAACAGTAAATTTTGATTCAAGATCTATCTTGGCGCCAACTCTAAATCCTATCTTTTAATCTTCCCAAAAGATTTAGGCCTTTTTTATCTAATTTTTTCACCTCTACGAATATCAGCAGCATTCCAAAACCTTTTGCTTTGAGAGGAAATCTGTACAAATGTTACATTATTTGATAGGAAATCAATATAATGGTGATTAAAATACAACCAATTCTATGATATTTCCATTCCTTTTCCTATGGATCTCTAAATGCATTTAGCGGTTGATTAATACTATGTTTAGACGCTTTCCTTATCATTCTGAATGCCTTCTAGCACACGCAAAATGATAAATGGTTCACATAACACATTTTTTAGTATCATTAATTCCAGTGAAACTTGAGTCTCAAAAGCCATTATATTTCAGTGTTGGCGAGTCTTGAAAAGGTTAAAATTACTTTTCTAACACCCGTAACACATGGGAATCATGTTAATTTATTCATGACACTTTTGTACTGTCAACGGTGCCTAATAGCAGTTAGTAGCTGTTACTCTTGAATACGGGTTTGTATTACTTGCTGAATATCCTTTCTAACATCATGAAATGTTAGTCCAACTTAATTCATGCACCGCTTAAAAACTGGGTTAAAGGATTTATCCAACATCTTGCATTACAGTTGCCGTAATAATCCAGCATATTCCTTGCCAGGTGCCACAGTAATCAAGGATCCTCCATGCCAGTGGCTTTAGTAATTCATCTTCTTCCAATCCCGTCACCATAGAAATCCATACACCCTAATGCTAGTCGCCATAGTAATCCATACAAACTAT
>NC_090757.1:46219317-46224317 GCF_036898095.1 Palaemon carinicauda | reverse complement strand
TTCAAAAAAAAATAAGAATAATTACCCATCCAAAACAAAATGTAAAAAAAAAAAAAAAAAAAAAAAAAATCAAAACATATTTGGCAGGACAAGACATAAAAAAATTTCTATTTACGATCTTTATGAAAAGAAAACTACACATTCTTGTTGATATCTTTTCCCCTTTAAGAAAATGACTGAATTATTTCAGATCGCATGAATGAATATCATCCCCAATCAACATGGAATAATTAAGTTAGAGCAAGTATTCAATTTCTTTTAAATCAAATACTACCCCCTTGATATGAATGAACATCATCTATACAAAAATAATTCTATTGACTGAATGTATGTATGTATGTATTCGGTTTTGAAGAATGCAAAATATGAAAGGTAAATATTTGAAATATGCTAAGAATATATAGGATTGTTCACATACTATATTTTCTGTGTAATGAGTATACTGTACTTATTTTATTATTTATCTAACAGATAAAGGTTCATACCACACAGAAATATGAACTCCCATTTTATTTCTCTAACACACACATTATATATATATACATATATATATATATATATATATATATATATATATATTATATATATACATATATACATATATATATATAAATGTATATATATATATATATATATATATATATATATAAATATATATATATATAACATATATATATATATATGTATATATATCTGTGTATATTTGTGTGTATACATACAAATATGCAGTTAAATGATAATGTGTATATATATATATATATATATATATATATATATATATATATATATATATATATATGCATACCTATAAAAAGGAAATGAATATATATATATATATATATATATATATATATATATACATACATATACATACATATATATATATATATATATATATATATATATATATCAACGTAAAACTGCATTTTAGAAATCCAACATGAAATGAGTAGCAAGGAAAATATGCTCAAAAGGGAAAATGTGCAGCAAAATAAAGAGGGAATTATCCTCCCTTGAAATAGAAGAGACCACCAAATGTTATTTCAGGCTCTCATTATTCTTTGGCTTCTCTCATAATCCAGGAACTCAAAAGTTTGCGCAGAGAGACTCCACACATACGTGTGTGTGTGTGTGTGTGTGTGTGTGTGTGTGTGTGTGTGTGTGTGTAATATCTGATATGCCAACTTGATGAAACGTTTATAAACAGGCAGTTAATTAGACGAAACGTTACCACAACAGACCACAAGATAATCTAAACATTGGCAACGTTACGGATGAATGCATTTCAAAACACAGGAAAATCGTCTTATTCAGACAAACGAGGGATAGGACCTAGGGGGATAAGACCTAGGGGGATAGGACCTAGGAGGATAGGAGGGGTAGTGGTATGCTAAGCAATGGAATAACAGCTTCTGCAGGGAGAGGAAACATTTCCGAATGCGGAATGAGCCGAGGAAAACGTTTGGCTCATTCCACCCCTCCCTCTAATTCATGCACGTCTTCAGAGAAAACATCAAGCACTCGAGTTTCGGGGAACGAAATCAAATGAGACGGTTGGGAGCATAATAGGGGTAGAGTGGGGAGAGCAAAGGGGAGAGGATGGAGTGGTGGAGGGTAAATGAAGGGGGCCTTTATTACACATCACTGTCCCCTTCTCTCTCTCTCTCTCTCTCTCTCTCTCTCTCTCTCTCTCTCTCTCTCTCTCTCCTTACCTGTACCCTCTTATACCGGCTTAAAGAGAGCAGCAGAACGCCTACTACTACTGCGAGACAGAAGATTGAGAGAGAGAGAGAGAGAGAGAGAGAGAGAGAGAGAGAGAGAGAGAGAGAGAGAGAGAGAGAGAGAGAGAGCCTACTACTGCTGAGAGAGAGAGAGAGAGAGAGAGAGAGAGAGCCTACTACTGCTGAGAGAGAGAGAGAGAGAGAGAGAGAGAGAGAGAGAGAGAGAGAGCCTACTACTGCTGAGAGAGAGAGAGAGAGAGAGAGAGAGAGAGAGAGAGAGAGAGAGAGAGTCCAGGGAAAATCTTTAAACCATGCCTAGCACAGACCCTCTGCTTCTTTCCCCACTCCCCCTCCTACCTCCTTTCCTACCCATTCCCCTAGCAGAAACAAAATGGCGGATCCTTGCAGAGGCCAGAGAAGGGGTTCTCGCAGTGTGCACAGATGCGATGAGAAAAGATTTGGCAGGCATTAAATTTCGCCGGTATCTCGCGAAAGATACACCCTACTTTTACATACAAGGCGAACAACGGTTCCGTATTACTGTCACGCATTCATGTATTTTTTTAACGATCTTTTCCGTTAAATAAACAGTTGAAACAACAAGCAGTATGCGGCAACAAAGACGGGAAATGTATTTGAGAGGTAAGATATGAATCAGTTATGGTAATATACAATAATGTACATATAAACGTGGAACTGAATATCTGGTTTCATATCAAATGTACAAATAAATATTCTAAGAATAACGTCCAGTATATTTTTATGAGCATATAACAATACTGGGCGCAGAGAGACGAACACAATAATTTTAAACTATTGCAACTGAAAGTAATGTAGATAAAAATTAAAGAAGCCAGTAATTGGTTGCTATTAAATTAAAATAAAAGTATTGGATATGGATATATGTATGTATGTATATATATGTATGTATATATATGTGTATATATATATATATATATATATATATATATATATATATATAAAAATATATATATATATATATATATATATATATATATATATATACACACATATACATAGTTATGGGTTAAGATCATGACAACTGACACGTAATAATCATAAAATATGTATCAAGGCGCGATTTTTTGGATGCCAGTAGACGAAGGAATCTGACTAGTAAAGGTTTTCAATTTTCCTTTCGTGGAGAGACACAGACACACACAAGCGCATATATATATATATATATATATATATATAATATATATATATATATATATATATATATATATACACACACAAACATATACATATATATATATATATATATATATATATATATATATATATATATAAATAAATACATATATATATATATATATATATTATATATATATATATTTTTATCATATATATATATATATATATATATATTTATATATATAAATATATATATATATATATATATAATATATATATATAAATAATATATATATATATATATATATATATATATATATATATATTATATATATATATTTACATAATATAATATAAAATTTAGGCAATAACTTTCCTTGATGAAGGTTTAGTGAAAATTTACCTTACTTAAATTTTTTATAAACCTAATCATTAGAATGTGGTAAGTGAAAAGTATTGATACCTATAAGTGTTTAATGAAAATTTTCCTCAGATGAAGTTTTTAGTGAAACATTTCTTTGGTGGGCTTTTTCCTAAAAGGAAGAATTTTCTTGCAATAGAGAAATTGTTTGCGGGAATTTCCAACGAAGGAAGCGTTAAGGGGAAATTTCAATTGATGCAGTGTTTATAGGGAATTTCAACTATGAAAGTTTAGGAAAAAATTTTCCATTGATGAACTGACTTGAGCAAATTCTTAATACAAAAAAGGTCTATGGAAATTATTAAATTGAGGAAGTGTATAAGAAAATTTTCAAGAGGAAGTGTCGCGGGAAATTTTTCCATCGATGAAATGTTTAAGGAATATTTTCCATTAAATTGTGATTTGGGGAAATTTTCCACTGAGGAAGTGATTTGGGGAAATTTTCCATTAAGGACCTGATTTGGGGAAATTTTCCACTGAGGAAGTGTTTAAGGAAAATTTTCCATTAAGGATCTAATTTGGGGAATTTTTTCATTAAGGATCTAATTTGGGGAAATTTTCCATTAAGGACCTGATTTGGGGAAATTTTCCACTGAGGAAGTGTTTAAGGAAAATTTTCCATTAAGGATCTAATTTGGGGAATTTGTTCATTAAGGATCTAATTTGGGGAAATTTTCCACTGAGGAAGTGTTTAAGGAAAATTTTCCATTAAGGATCTAATTTGGGGAATTTTTTCATTAAGGATCTAATTTGGGGAAATTTTCCACTGAGGAAGTGTTTAAGGAAAATTTTCCATTAAGGTTCTAATTTGGGGAATTTTTTCATTAAGGATCTAATTTGGGGAAATTTTACACTGAGGAAGTGTTTAAGGAAAACTTTTCATTAATGGTCTGATTTGGGGAAATTTTCCACTGAGGAAGTGTTTAAGGAATATTTTTCATTAATGGTCTGATTTGGGGAAATTTACCACTGAGGAAATGTTTAAGGAAAATTTTCCATTATACAATCAAGTAATTTGGGGAAATTTCCAATCAGGAAGTGTTTAGTGGAAATTTCCAACCAGGAAGTGTTTAGTGGAAATTAACATTGAAAAAGTATTCAGTGGAAATTTGCATTGAAGGAAATGTCCAAGGGAAACTTTCCATTGAGGGAGTGTCTAAGGGAAATTTTCCTCAGAAGTGCCCAGGGGAAAATTGCCTTTAAGGAACTGCCTAAAGGAAATTTTTCTTGGAAATGTCTAGGGGGAAATTGCCATTGAGGAAGTTTCTAAGGGAAATTTTCCTTAGGAGTCTAAGGGAAATTTTCCTTAGAAGTTTGTAAGGGAAATTTTCCTTAGAAGTTTGTAAGGGAAATTTTCCTTAGAAGTTTGTAAGGGAAATTTTCCTTAGAAGTTTGTAAGGGAAATTTTCCTTAGAAGCTTGTAAGGGAAATTTTCCTTAGAAGTTTGTAATGGAAATTTCCTTAGAAGTCTCTAGGGGAAAATTGCCATTGAGGAAGTGTCTAAGGGAAATTTTCCTTATATCTAGGGGGAAATTTCCATTAAGTACGTGTCTTTGGGAAATTTTCCTTAGAAGTGTCTAGAAAAATATTGCCATTGAGGTAGTGTCTAAAGGAAATTTACTTAAAAATCTATAGGGGAAAACTGCCATTGAGGAAGTGTCCAAGAGAAATTTTTCATTGAGGAAGTGTTTAGGAAAATT
>NC_090757.1:46164317-46191817 GCF_036898095.1 Palaemon carinicauda | reverse complement strand
TAGATCTGCGGTTGTTGAATCCCTCAATAGAGATCAATAGCTAAAATTAGTGCACTGTACAAATTTGTGGCATGAAGTTAAACCCTAACTAAACTCAAAGTATGATTCTAAGTAGGTCGAGGACAAGGGCTTCTCAACATCCATCTCTGTACTGATAATGTTTCTTTAACTCTATAGGATATAAATTATAAGTTGGATTTCTGATTGTAGATTTACTTTTGTGAAACAAAGTCGGTCTATTTCGTATGAATTGCATAAAAATGGCTTAGAGAATTTCTCTCAAGATTTTCGATGACCAATTTATTCTTAATTGTTTTGAATCTTCCATTCTGTCTTGTTTAGAATATCAATCTCCTGTCTTGTCTTTAGCTGCTGAATCTTATTTTAATTCGTTGGACAAAAGCTTGCAGTCTATTAAATTTAATATTCCTGATCTGGATATTAATCTCCGGCAACGTTGTTCAGCTAATTCTTTATGCATTGCTGCATAAATTTTTTCTTAATTCTGATCATCCTTTGCACTCGGATCTTCCCAGACAGTTCCAACATGTACGTTGCATTATGTATAATCAATTCTAGCAGTTTTGTCTTCTCCATGATGAGGCACAATACTATACAATATTCTAGAAGTTTAATTTCAGCTGTGATAGATTGTGGAATGATCTTCTTACTTAGACAAATGAATCGGTGGAACTTGAGAAGTTCAAACTTGCGGAAAATGTTTGATCAGGCTGACATAAGTCTCTCTTCGTAGTTTATATGTAACAGATGGAATTTTACGTTGTTTTATATTTATTATTCATTGCTTCTCATACAGTATTTCTTTCCTTATTTGTATTCCTAACTGGGCTATTTTCCCTGTTGAAGTTCTTGGCCTTATAGCATCCTGCTTTCCAAATAGGGTTGTAGCTTAGCTGCTAATAATAATAATAATAATAATACCAATAATAATAATAATAAATAATAATAATAATAATAATAATAATAATAATAATAAAAATAAATAATAATAAAAATAAATAATAATAATAATAAATATTAATAAATAATAATAATAATAATAATAAACGTAATCTATTCTAACCATGTAATCCAATTATACCCACTACTCAACAGCCACATGTTTGAATAATGTATTGCCAAATTACTAATTTCTTGTAAGAAACAGGAAAATGGCAACCTCCATATCAGCAGATCTCTCAATGCTTAAATGTTTAATCACACAGTTACAATGAAAAACAAATCAATAATATTAATAAAAACACAATTAAATTAGAATAGCAACAATATGAATCCGTGACACAATTTGACTAAATAAAAAAAAAATATAAATAAATCACACCTTTAATAAACCAACCTCTTTTCCATCTATTCTATGCTTTGTATAGCATGTTTCAATTAATCATGAAATACGCACACACAAACATATACAGTAATATATATATATATATATATATATATATATATATATATATATATATAGAGAGAGAGAGAGAGAGAGAGAGAGAGAGAGAGAGAGAGAGAGAGAGAGAGATCCAATTGTCCACACACAAACATAAAAGGGAAAGATATCACCTATCTCATAAAAATCAACTAAAGTCCTAATTGCAGAGGAGACTAAACATCAGGTTTAAATGTTACCCTTCTAAGATTTTAACTGCAGGACATGTGGAACCTATGTCAAATGCTGTTCAGTATAGCAAGAAGTCAAACAGAACGTTAAATAGAGCAGAATGAATTGTTAAGCAGAAATTAAATTTATGAAAACATGACAAAGTCGCAAATTTCTATTATTATTATTATTATTATTATTATTATTATTATTATTATTATTATTATTAATAATAATACTATTATTATTATTATTATTATTATTATTATTATTACTTGCTAAGCTACAACCCTAGTTGGAAAATCAAGATGCTACAAGTCCAGGGGCTCCAACAGTGAAAATAGCCCAGCGAGGAAAGGAAACAACGAAAAATAAAGTATTTTAAGAAGAGTACCATTAAAATAAATATCTCCTATATAAACAATAAAAAACTTCAACAAAACAAGAGTAAGAGAAATAAGACAGCGCCAATTACAAAGAACAAAGACAGTTACAAACACGTATGCCGACTTTGAATCTTAAATAATACAGAATATAAGAAGCAATGGAATTAGTAGGAGAGATAAGTTGGATTCCTACAAGGTCCAAACTTGCAAAGTATGATTTTATGTTGAACAGGATGACACACGTCTCTTGAATGTTTACTGTATATATAAATCTATTTCACTATTATTACGGTTTCTTGAATATTTTTTCTCGTTCATTACTTCTCGTATAGTTTATGTATTTCCTTATTTCCTTTTCTTCACTGGGCTATTTTTCCATGTCGTAAAAATAGCCATGCTTTGTCAACTAAAGTTGTAGATTAGGTAATAATAATAATAATAATGCTTTGTTAACTAGAGTTGTAGATTAGGTAGTAGTAATAATAATAATAATAATAATAATAATAATAATAATAATAATAATAATAATAATAAAGCTTTGGCAACTAGAGTTGTAGATTAGGTAGTAATAATAATAATAATAATAATAATAATAATAATAATAATAATGTAAACCATGCAACATATGTTTCTTTAAATTTGTATGACTTAAAATTTTAGGTGTGATTCTCGACAGCAAATTTACTTTTAAGAAACACAGGCATGTGTCTTCTTCACTTAAAATCTTAGGTGTGATTCTCGACAGCAAATTTACTTTTGAGAAACACAGGCATGTGTCTTCTTCAATTGCACAAAAATATTGGCTTATTGGGAGTCTTTAAAGATCTTCGGTGATCAATCTTTTCTGAAGAAGTGTTTTACTTCTTTCATTCTACCTGGTTTTGTGTAATGTTCTCCTGTCTGGTCTTCAGCTGCTGATTCTCATTAGACAGAAACTTAAGGTCTATCAAATTTCTTATTCCTGATCTAGATATTAATCATTGGCACCGTCGTTCAATTAGTTCATTATGCATGTTGCATAAGAGTTTTCATAACTCTGACCATCCTTTACATTCAGATCTCCCTGGACAATTCTATCCTGTTCGTAATACTAGGCAGGCAGTTAATTGTAATCGCCAGGCCTTCTCCATCATGAGGCTCAATACTACAGAGTATTCTAGATGTTTTATTCCAGCTGTTACCAAGTTGTGGAATGATCTTCCTAATCAGGTAGTTGAGTCAGTAAAAATTCAAACGTTCAAAGTTGCAGCAAATGTTTTTATTTTGACCAGGCTGACACGAGTCTTTATATAGTTTATATATGACATCTGTTTTGACGTTGTTATTAGTTTATATATGACATATCTGTTTTGACGTTGTTATTAGTTCATATATGACATATCTGTCTTGACATTGTTATTAGTTTACATATGATATACCTGTTTTGACGTTATTACTGTTTTTAGAATGATTTTTTGTTAATTAGTTCTTATCAATTATCTATTTCCTTATTTCCTTTCCTCACAGGGCTATTTTTCCCTATTGGAGCCCTTGGGCTTATAGCATCTTGCTTTTCCAACTAGGGTTGTAGCTTGGCTAATAATAACAATAATAATAATAATAATAATAATAATAATAATAATAATAATAATAATAATAACATGCCTAGACTCAATAACCATGAAAACAAATGCTCATGGACTGCAATGAATATTCATTTTAATACGGACAAGAGGTTCACTTAATGTTAACACAAGATAAACAAATATATGCATCAATAAAAGCCCAAACAGTGATACAGACTTCTTTGTTGTGCCCCCCCCCCCCCCAAAAAAAAAAAAAACCAAAAAAAAAATACGCAATTAGAAATGCATAACTAATTAGATATAATCTAATCTGAAACTCAAACTAAAGGTAATGTTAACCCTAACAGCAAATAAAATTTAAAAGTAATATTACTATATAGCGTAATTAACTTCATTATAACCATAAGGATAAATCATAATATTTGAGTTGATTTTTGATAAACTGTGGAAAATTCAAAATATATGGAATGGGATGAAACCTACATTATATTCTTAGGCTCAGCTCCAGGATTAAGTAAAAAACGGGAGGAAAAACTCAACAAGTACATTTTCGCTATCAAGAAAAAGATCATCTCTGCTTATGTAGTGCAAATAAATCTAGGCCTCCTTACAGGTATTTACAAATCTTCTATTCTCACATTTACAGCACTACCAAAGGCCTAAACTGTTGATTGGCTTCGCATACGTTTAATTCTATTAACGTCTATAACAACTTTAGAAAGTAATATTCTCAGATGAGAGAGAGAGAGAGAGAGAGAGAGAGAGAGAGAGAGAGAGAGAGAGAGAGAGAGAGAGAGAGAGAGAGAGAGAGAGCGTTATCACAATTTTTCTCACATTTATAGTAGAGGGTAAAAAACGGTCAACTGTGAAATATAAGAAAACATAATTATAGAACAAGAAAGCTATTCTAAATGGGGCACAATTAAGGAATAAAAACGAAATGTCAAACAAAATGAATAATCGAAACAAAAATAAACATGAGAAAGTAGAAAATTTCAGTAAAAACAAAAGCAAAGTAACACACACAACACAGGCAAATTTTAAATACTGTAATGCTAAATGAAAGAAAGTAATGGAGCTACTATAGTCAATTCTTTTTAGCGAAGCAGATTTGCACCGACTCGCAGCGGTGCCCTTTTAGCTCGGAAAAGTTTCCTAATCGCCGATTGGTTGGAAAAGATCATTCTAACCAATCAGATAGCAGGAAACTTCTCCCAGCTAAAAGGGCACGCTGCGAGTCTGTGCAAATCTACCTTATTAAAAAAAATTGAGTATAGTAAAGTATGTTGGAGCTGTGCTCACTAAATCAGAAACAAATGGCCCTCAATCACCACACCAATAAATAATCAAATGTTGCAACGGAGAAACGATCGTCCAAGAGGTTCATTCAGATTTTAAGCTTTCTAACCAACGAAACGCAATGAATTTAATACAAAAACCAGACGTGACAAGCACTATTCCAAAAAAAAAAAAAAAAAAAAAAAAAGCTACACAAACGCTTGCATAATTTTTTAGAGATTTTATGCTCCAAGTAGAAAAAGAAAGTCAAAATGCACATACATACTTGATAGACTTATTTTGTCTAAATGTTTATATATTATGAAAAACTGCATCACAATCACATGTTTGAATCATGTTGGGTTACTTAAAATCCGAGATAAATTTGTACCGATATGTGTGTAAATGTATATGTATAAGTATGTGTATGTATATATATATTATATATATATACATATATATATATAAATATAAATATAAATATAAATATATATATATATATATATATATATATATATATATATATATACATATAAATACAAATATATATATATATATACATATATATATATATATATATATATATATATATATATATATATATATATATACACTTTCATAGTTAGTTGCAACTTAGTCCAAAGCTGATTCGGTGTTTTATACTTGAGTTAACCTCTATTATTTCCTATATCTTATCTCCCGTATCACTTTTGCCAAAGTTACTACCGTAGAAATTAAAAGATTTATCTTATTCTACACCACCGATCAACCTAATATATTTTCATAGAAGTGGCCCTGAGAAAATATGAACAAAGAAACTGAAGACTTAAGGGTTAAGAATGATAGAATAAAAGGCAACGGAAAAATACATGGTAAACAGGTCTATGAAAACTCTACGGGTTGTTAGTAAAGGATAGAATCAGTTGCAAATGGATGAAAAAAATAGAGGCAACTCCAAGAAATAAAAGTGTCTGTATATGTAAAATTAACATTGCAAATTGCTCTACTGATTGCTCCTGATGTATTTACTGTTTATGTAATAAAATCTTCTGCAATAAATGAGCCCTACAGTATATCCGTCTCTCTCTCTCTCTCTCTCTCTCTCTCTCTCTCTCTCTCTTTTGGGGGGAGAGAGGTGGTCCACGCAAATATTGGAACCAGTTAAGACATCCAAAAAATAGAACCAGTTAAGACATCCAAAAAATAAATTGCGAATGAAAAAATACGAACAGTAATATCTTTCGCTTCGGGTTTTACTAATATGGAACAAAGTACAAAACCGAATTTTCAGTTTATAAAATCGAGTACCTAAGGAGGTTTAAATATTGTTAAACCGTTTCCACGGCTAATAGTCATCCACTGATATTCAACTATCACATACAGAAGATGGTTAGTTAGTATTTGAGTAAAAAAATACGACAATTATCCTAACAGAAATCATACATTTCTACAAGAATCTAAATCTCCTATGCAATATAATTTCCCACAAGAAAAACTTCTAAACACAGAACAAGATCCTGAGGAGAGTGTTTGTGTGAAAACATTAAAAAAATAAAAACAATTACCCGTTGAGATACTACCACTAAAGAGTTATTGGTCCTTAGACCGGCCAGACTGTATTACATTACATCCTTCTCTCTAGTTACGGTTCATATTCCCTTTGCCTACATACACCGAATAGTCTGGCCTATTCATTATAAATTATATTCTCCTCTGTCCTCATACACCTGGCAACACTGAGATTATCAAACAATTCTTCTCTCAAGGGGGTTAACTACTGCATTGCAATTGTTCAGTGGTAACTTTCCTCTTGGTAAGGGTAGAAGAGACTCTTTAGCTATGGTAAGCAGCTCTGGGTTAAAGTTCTCTTGCTTGAGGGTACACTCGGGCACGCTGTTCTGTCTTGTTTCTCTTCTTTTGTTAAAAGTTTTTAGTTTATATAAGAAATATTTAGTTTAAAGTTTTTTCTGTTTTTAAAATATTTTATCTTAATTGTGAGTTACTTCTCTTATTTCCTTGTTTCCTTTCCTCACTGGGCTATTTTCCCTGTTGGAGCCCCAGGGCTTATAGCATCCTGCTTTTCCAACTAGGGTTGTAGCTTAGCATATAATAATAATAATAATTAAGCAAATGTGGAATTACTTATACAACGATGAAAATCGGGAACCTAAACCTAAGCCTCTTTCCTGTAAAGGTTTAAAGGTCGCTCATGAATGGCAGAGGCAAGGGACAGTGACATTGCCCTAGCAATCAGGACGATGCCCTAGACAATGACCATATATTATATGATCAGCACCCAAGCCTCCTCTCCACCCAAGCTAGGACCAGGGAGGGCCAGGCAGTAGTTGCTGATGACTCAGCAGATAGACCTATAGGCTCCCCCAAACCTTCCAACCTTAGCTTACAAGGATGGTAAGGTTGCAGAAACGAATGGCACTAACGAGGACTCGAACCCGCGTCTGGCAAACACCAGACAGAGATGTTACCAATCAGGCCACAACAACCCCTAATGTTATAATTAGCCACCACTTTTCAAGGAATCAAAAGCACTTCAAGAGAGACCATTCAAATGTATGAGTTGAAGTAGTATAAGCCTTATGGTAATAGGCAGCGAGACAATGTGACATCTCGAATGTAAGTGTTGAAGAATGCTCTGCAAAGTGAGCTGCAGGAACTTCAAGGTTCTGGCGGAAGCTCGCTGTTCAAATATGTAACTTCAGTATATTAAACTAGAGAAAAAATATTTTGGTGTCAAAAGTAACACAAATAACCATTCTCTTATATATAATCTAAGAAATTGAATTACCTCAATAAAATTGCCTAACAATGACGTTGGAAAATTTTTACACAACCAACTTTATCATCACTAAATAATAAGCGAGTTTGATTAAATGGCTCGTCAAGGTGGTCTTAAATGTACCTCACTAGATTTAAAAAAGCACCATATATAATGAATTATTTCTTTTAGGCGTACTAGCTATCATAATGTAATTTGAGTTTAATCATAAACTCCCTGGGAGCCTTAAAGAAAACGAAAAGGATATGAAATTGAGAACTCTTGTGATCAACAATTGAAGTTTCCTTTGAAGCAAGTATAATTATTCGTATGTATAATTCTCATCTATATAAAATACAGAACTTGCAAAAACTAATAAATGAGAATATTTACTCCCGACAACTTGAACAATAAAAGTAAAAGGAAAGTAGCCTACACGTGATAAAAGTTAAAATGGACCTTTATGGTTACTTAAACATCGAACCAAATATTAAGATATAAGACCTAAGATAAGATAAGTCAAGTAAGGGAAACGATCAATGCTTTCAGTTTGGTCTCTGATGCTATCTGGATTAGACCAATTTTATTCCCAGGTTTAATTAACAGTTTTCCATCAAAAAAAAAAAAAAAAAAAAACCTTGTGTATGATAGAATTTACCGGAAATTTTATTTTCAATTAGTAATTTCTCTGAATATCTAGAAACTTTATTTTCCTCTTGATGTTTTTCAACTAAATGGTTAGATCGACCATAATGTGTCCCTGAACACAATCACCATATGAAACTTTATCATTACTTGGTTTCAAATACTTTTCAATGTCATATCTAATAGACCTCTTTATTTTTTATTTCGTTTTGATATGATGGCTAGCCCTACTACTAAACAAAACATATTTGTATATCTAGTATCAAACAATATTATTATTATTATTATTATTATCATTATTATTATTATTATTACCCAAAATACATCCCTAGTTGGAAACGTAAGATGCTATAAGCCCAAGAGCTCTAACATGGAAAAATAGCCCACCGAGGATAGGAAATAAGATAATATATAAACGATAAGAAAAAAATTAACAATAAAATATTTTCAAAACAGTAACACACCAAAAGACATGTCGTATATAAGCTATAAAAAGACTTGTAACAGCATCTTCAACATAACACAAGACTTTAGCCACAACTTTTCAAATGGTGTTGGTAATGTGAGAGAGATCCGTGAAATGGTGTTGATAGTATGCTAATTGACCCATTCTTATAGACCAGGTTTACAGTTGCCACAGAATCTAGTCCTAGCCACTTTATTATACGTATCATATATCTAAGTTATTAATGTGAGAACTGACAAATTTAAGACCATAATTTTGTAACCAGGTCTGGAGAAGTAGTAGCCAAATAATTTTCGAACGAAGCAGAGCTCCACTATTTGCAAGATATCGTTTATTAGACATAACTGGTACAAGTCGCTCATTGCTTATACAACCATCTTACGCGATGGTCTAAAAAAAGTAGTTTTTCTTCCCTTTTTTGTGGCTATAAACATATGAATATGTGTTAGTGTGAAACATAGTCAATGTTTTCTAAATTAAATATGACAATGAATCACAAAATGATAGAAAGACAAACACTCTTTGTCACTTTCGATAAAAGAAGTTTCGGACACAATGGAGGATACCCCCGATAACTGAAATGTACACTTATTTGCTGTCTGTTAATAGATAGCTTCTTATATTTCTTTTAAGAGTATAGACTTCAATGGTGTCATTAACTGGAACAGTTAAGTATAGACTGATAAGAACCCTGGAGTAAGGGTAACCTACACCTGTTTTATGAATACCTGATGGTCATCAGGCAATCCAAGCAGACCAGGACAGTTTGGTTACATGAACCAACATCGGAAAGTGGAAACATATGTGGGGTCATCTAACATACGCAGAAATTATGGTTTTGGTAGCTTGGTGGTAGCGCCCTTGCCTTAAGGTCGCCAGATGGGGTTAGAGTCCTGCTCAACCTCAACATCCTTGTGAGCTAAGGGTGGGGGGTTGGCGGAGCATATAGGTGTATCTGTCGAGTCATCAACAGCCATTGCGTAACCTTCCATGGACCTAGCATGTGTGGGGAGGGGGCTTGGGTGCTGATCATATGTAATATGGCCAGTCTCTAGGGCAATGTCACTGTCCCTTGCCTCTGCCAGTCATGAGCGACCTTTAAACCTTCAAATGGGTGTCTGCCGTGGTGGTACTGCTACCAATAATAGCTTGGCACACCAAAAGACAGTTAAACTATCATATATGATTCGTCTTGCATCTCTTATTTCAATTATGAAATTGAGTGAAACATTAGGCTTCAACATAAATCATGCATGAAATTATCATGAGGCGTGTGACACCTCTTTACTGCCAACCTGCCAGGCACACTTTTCAGCATATGTTAAATGACACAACGTATATTTTCATTTTTAGATGTTGGTACCTCACTCAAATAACCAAACTGATCTGGGCAGTCATTTCTGAATTCCATTTTCAGATGTTGGTACCTCGGTCAAAAAAAAAAAAAAAAAAAACTGATCAGGGCAGTCATATTTGACGGGTCGCGTGCACCAGTATAATAAGTGAGAAAGCAACGATTTGAAAAAAAGAGCATTCGAAAATATATCCAGGACCCCCTGAGATGGTTGCAATTTCCAATGCAATTTTGAATGTTGTTGTATACAAAGCATTCAATGAGCTCATTATTTTCCTTCACAAATGTCTGGAGACATGAAATATTAGTCGGAATGGAATGCCAAGGGAATAATTGCCAACATTCCAAAGCAAGACGATATTATTGAAAGTGGAAACTGGTACTGGTCTAATAAAACCTTACTAATGCCAGCTGCCATGAAATCATTACTGGATCCGTGAGGTAAGAGATTCAAAGAAAAGACATATTGCATGAGATAAATAAGAACCTTTGCAATTATAAATTTAATATTCTAAGAAATCTTATTTCTCTTCCTCTGGTTTTGTTAAAGTTCTTATAGTTTATTTAGGAAATATTTATTTCAATGTTGTTACTGTTCTTAAGATATTCAATTTTTCTTTGTTTCCTTTCCTCCCTGGGATATTTTCCTTGTTGGACCCCTTGGCTTATAGCATCCTGCTTTTCCAACTAGGGCTGTAGCTTAGCTAGTAGTAGTAACAATAATAATAATAATAATAATAATAATAATAATAATAATAATAATAATAATAATAATGACCTATGGCTGAGCATTCCGCAGACTTGAAAAGACTTTTATATATCACTGCAAATACCATCCTATTGATAAAACGAAAATACCTGGAAATTCTGTCTTAATAAAAGCTTAATAATGATAGTCTTTATCTCATATTCAACCTCGCAAATAAGTTTTCCAGAATGTATTTGAGTAAAACAACCTTACCATATTATTCCCGCACAACTAGCTAATTTTCTAACAATTGCATATAAAATCATAGATATACTTACGTCATTATATATATATATATATATATATATATATATATATATATATATATATATCTATATATATATCTATATATATATATATATATATACATCTATATATATATATACATCTATATATATATAAATATATATATATATACATATATATATATCTATATATACATATATACATACATATATATATCCATATATATATCCATATATATAGATATATATATATATATATATATATATATATATATATATATATATATATCTATATGTATATATATAGATATATATATAGATATAGATGTGTATATATATATATATATATATATATATATATATATATATATATATATATATATATAATGAATCATAGTCCAGATAAGAGAGATTCAATTAGATAAAACGTGAATATTAGCAAGTAAATATTGCTGAAAGAAAGCAATGAAAATTCGCATTCATAACATGCAATTCAAGCAAAACGCTTCACGAAAATAGTCTATAAAGACAATCTTGCTATAATAAAAAAAAATATATATAAATCCAAAAAACGTACTAGAATTAACTAAATGAAGAGGAAAACTCACAAACATTTAAAATGTAAAGTATTTCCAAGAGGTAAGTTCAAAAACCAAAGATGAGTGACGATGGAATTTTAACCAAATTTAATTATCCGTCATTATACTTTAGCTGTGAAATACTCTATAGAAATTATAATCACTATGGTTGAACTAGTATCCAAATAATAAATAATGAACGGCTAACTTTAAGTTGATGGGTTGATTGATTTTGAGTTTTATGGCATCCTGACATCAACCAGTTGAACAGTAACACTTTTTAATCTATGGAGAACGCAAACAATAGTATATCTGGACTTTAGAGCACATGGAAACAGACCCTTGATATTAGTCTAATAGTGAACATTCTTATTTTTGAGGGGGGTACCACTTATGAGCCTTAAGATATAAGCAAATAAACCAATTAGACAGTTAAACTGCAACATTTCTAGTGTATGTAAATGAATACAAGAAAAGAAAGCTTTTAATTAACATTAAGGGCACATGCAAATAGACCCTTGATATTAGTCTAACAGTGAACCTTTTTTTTTTTGGGGGGGGGGGGCACACTTATGAGTGTTAGGATATAAGCAAATATACCAATATAGAAAAGTTAAACTGGGTCAATTCTAAAAAATGTCAATAAATACAAACGAAAGCTTCTTAGCATTAAAGGTCTACGTAGAGAATATTATTTATTCGTTTATCTATTTATTTATTCATTTTTCTCCAATAATTAATTGCACAGAAATATTCATTTTAGGGTACAAACTGAAAGCTTTATTTTACTCTGTTGACCGGATAATATTAGCATCAAAATCCTTGACCGAAACATGCTGGCCGTTAAGGTTAGTTTAAAAGTCATACTAATAAAACTCAAAAGAGAGACAATTATTAAACTGTCGACTGTAACAAGACAAGAAAAACTTATGAACTTCAAGACACTAAAAAAACCGTACCGCCAATTCACAATCCGAAGACTAATACAAGAAACTATTAATTTTTGCCACATGAAAACTCAAATACTCTAATAGGATAAGTTAAGAAGCCAAAAATATCGATAGATGGACTGTTGCAAGACATGAATACGAAAACTTTACTCTGGGATTGCGTGCAAATAAATCACTAAAACTAGTTTATCAGTGACATTTCTTAAGACAGACTGATGCTGGAGAAAAAAAATCAAACTTTTGAACTTTATGAAGCGATATTAAACCACTTAAGGAATTTAAATATTATCAATTCCTATATGTGAACTGATGAAGGAAAACATTTAAGCCTTAAAAATAATGTAACCAAGCCACTATCAGGAGTAAAGCGGCGACAAATATTAATATGTGGATTGATTCATGAACCTCAAGACTTGCAAATAAAACATTTGCAAAGAAAATTACATCACAGCCTTATCTCATAAGCAGATGAGCTCCTGGTTAAATAGCAATCGTTCTTAATTTGAAAAAAAAAGAGCCTTGTGAATAAACTTGTTTCTTTTTCAACATCGACAATTCTTAATCTGAGCAATGATGCATAACTTCTGA
Source organism: Palaemon carinicauda (assembly GCF_036898095.1). Classification (NCBI taxonomy): domain Eukaryota; kingdom Metazoa; phylum Arthropoda; class Malacostraca; order Decapoda; family Palaemonidae; genus Palaemon; species Palaemon carinicauda. Next base: position 46,178,626 of record NC_090757.1, on the reverse strand, counting down.
ACCTTAAGGCACGTGAAAATAAGCATCCAACCAATTTAAGACCCACAATTCTTTTGATCCTCAAGACACATGCAGATAAGCAAATGTCAAATCTTATGCAGCGACGATTCTTAATCTGTGAAATGATACATAAAAACTCCTGAACCTTAAGACATGCAAGTAAGCCTCCCACAGACTTAAGACCAACACTTTTTTTTTTGAACCTCAAGACACATGCAGATAAGCCAATGGCAAATCTTATACAGCGACAATTCTTAATCCGTGAAATGATGCATAAAAACTTCTGAACCTTAAGACACATGCTAGTAGGCCTCCGACAGATTCAAGACCAACAATTTTTTTGAACCTCACGACACAGGCACATAAGCCAATGACAAATCTTATAAAGCAACACAATTCTTAATCCGTGAAATGGTGCATAAAAACTCCTGAACCTTAAGACATGCAAGTAAACCTCCGACCGATTTAAGACCAAATATTCTTTTGAACCTCAAGACACATGCAGATAACCCAATGACAAATCTCTTGATCAGTTAAATTATATAAAAGATCAGAACCTCAAGACACGCAAAAAAGAACGACTGATATTCATCTATATTTGTTATGAAATCAAATTTCTCAGCTTTAAAACACATGCAGTTAAGCCACTTGAGAGATTTTACAAAACAAAATTTCTTAATCTGCCAAATGATTTGAGAAAACTTCTGAGCCTTAATACAACAGTATATAAAAAACTGCTAGATTTGAAATTGCGAAATCCTTATCTGTAACCGACACAAGAAAGCTACAGAGCTTTAAGACACATGCAAATAGGCCTCTAACATATTTTAGACAGTGACAACGTGACAATTCTTAATCTGACAAAAAAAAAAATCTGAGCCTTAATACACCGGTATATAATGAACTGCTAGATTTGAAACTACTGAACTTTAGATATGCTAATAAGCCTCTTACAAACCTTAAACAGCAACAATTCTTAATCTGGAAAAGAAAAGAAACACGCACACACACCTTAAGACACCAGTCTATAAACAACTGCTAATATGAAACTGCGACAATTCTTGATCTGGAACTGTTACAAGAAAACTACCAAGTTTACAAATTAAGACAAATGCTAATAGGCCTCTTCCAGATTTTAGACAGCGATAATTCTTATTCTGCAAAATGTTGCAAGAAAACCTCAGAGCCTAAGTACTTAAACAACAGTTAGATTTAAAACTTGGATAATTCTTGATCTGGAACTGATACAAGAAAACTGCCGAACTTGACACATGTATACACGACTCTCGACATATTTTAAACAACAATGAATGTTAATCTGTAAAATCAAGTCAGATAACTTCAGTCTTGATACATATGCAAATAAACCACTTACATATTTTAAACAAGGCCAATATGTAATTACAAATGATGCAAGTAAACTTCAGTGCCTTATACACGTAAAAAATCTAACAGATTATAAAATACATCAATTCTTGATTTATAAATGGTAAAAAAAAACAAAAACATGCTGACCTTTACTACACAGGCAATAAGCCTCCAACAGTTATATTAAAGGCCATAATTCCTTTGGTAAAAATGATAAACAAAATATTTCCGAGCCTTAAAAGAAATGCAGATATGACAATCAGATCTTCAACAGCGATATTTCATAAACCGTAGACTGAGAAAGAAAACTTCTGAAGATACCCATACTAATAAGCTAAAAACATTAAACAGTGACTATATTTATTCTCTGAAATTAGAGAAAAAAACTCTTGAACCTGAAGACACTTGCACCTAAACCACCGAGATATGTAACCAGCGACCATTTTGTGAAATATGAAATAAAACTTTGAAACTTGAAGACAGGCAAATATACCAATTCTAAATTTTTCGTCGTCTCTGAAATGATACAACAAATCTTCTGAACTTTCAATCTAATTCCAGTAAGTCATAGCTAGATTTTAATCAGCGACGACTCATAATCTGTTGAAAGGTTTAAAGTCAGCTCATGAATGGCAGAGGCAAGGGACAGTGTTATTACTCTAGCAAGCAGGGCAATGCCTTAGACACTGACCATATATACATATGATCAGCGTCCAAGCCCCCACTCCACCAGGGCCAGGCAATGGCTGCTGATGACTCAACAGAACAGATTAACCTATAGGTTCCTCCAAGCCCCCATCCTTAGCTCACATGGATGGTGAGGTTACAGCGACCAAAGAAACTAACGAGTTTGAACGGGACTCGAACCACAGTCGGGTATTCACCAATCAGGGACGTTACGACATCAGCCACCACAACCCTAAATGTTAAGAAAACATCAGATCTTAGGCAAGCCAAATTAGCCTCTGTCAGGTTTCAAATAGCAACAGTTCTTATTCTGCTAAATGATGCAAGAATAACTTTGAACAATAGGAGACACTCATTTAAGCAGCCTACAAATTCTAAGACAGACACAAGTGTTAAATTGTAGAAAGAGGCAAGCAAACTTCACAGCCTTCAAGACAAAAATAGCCCTAAGCTATGCCAAGTTTATAAAGCGACCATGTTGAATATGAAAGGATGCAAGTTAGCTGTAAAACACCAAGCCACGCAAAAAACACCATATACAGGTTTAAAAAAAACAACCATTCCTTAACTTGAATATTGTAAAAAGCAAACTTCTGAACATTAAGATAAATGCAATTAAACTTCGATTTTTATATTGGCCGTTTTTTGCTTGCGAAATTATGCTAAAAACTTCTGACGACCAAGTCACACAAATAAGCCATCTACAGATTTTAAAAGGCAACCATTCCTAAACTTGAATAATGTAAAAAAAACTTCTGAACATTAAACTATATTAAAATACACTTCGACTAATTATAAATATTGCCCGTTTTTCATTTGCAAAATTATGCTAAAAACTTCTGAGCTCCAAGTCATACAAGTAAGACATTTACAGATTTTGAACCGCATACATCATTAATAAAAGAAAACTTTTGAACTCCGAGACACATGACTATAAGTAGGCCTCTGCCAGAATTTAAAAAATGAGATGATATTACTGCGTAAAATTATGCCAAAATATCTAAACTTTAAGACGTGCAAATAAGACATTTACAGATTTTAAACAACCACCATTCTTATACTTACGCTACAAGCAAACGACAATTTCAAATCTACGATCTTAATCCAAGAAAACTACTGAGCCTCACGACATTCAAGCTATTTACAGACTTTTAAAAAACATTTACTGATTTGTAAAATTATGCAAACATTCGTCTGAACTCCGCGACATGCGTGTAAGCTATTTAAAAATTTCAGAACCACGACAATACTTAATTTCAACCTGAAGTATTACACAAAAATCCTTTGAACACAACGCGACATGCAAATAACCCATTTAAAAATTTAAAAACTGCGACAACACTTAATTTCAACCTGAGGTATTTACACACAAAATGCTTTGAACCCGAAGCAACATGCAAATAGGCCATTTTAAAATTTCAGAACCACAACAATACTTAATTTCAACCTGAGATATTACACAAAAATCCTTTGAACCAAAAGCGACATGCAAATAAGCCATTTAAAAATTTCAGAACCACGACAATACCGAATTTCAACCTGAGATATTACACAAAAATCCTTTGAACCCGAAGCAACATGCAAATACGCCATTTTAAAATTTCAGAACCACGACAATACCGAATTTCAACCTGATATATTACACAAAAATCCTTTGAACCAAAAGCGACATGCAAATAAGCCATTTGAAAATTTCAGAACCACGACAATACTTAATTTCAACCTGAGATATTGCACAAAAATCCTTTGAACCCAAAGCAACATGCAAATAAGCCATTTAAAATTTTCAGAACCACGACAATACTTAATTTCAACCTGAGATATTGCACAAAAATCGTTTGAACCCAAAGCGACATGCAAATAAGCCATTTAAAAATTTCAGAACCACGACAATACTTAATTTCAACCTGAGATATTGCACAAAAATCCTTTGAACCCAAAGCGACATGCAAATAAGCCATTTAAAAATTTCAGAACCACGACAATACTTAATTTCAACCTGATATATTACACAAAAATCCTTTGAAACCAAAGCGACATGCAAATAAGGAAATTTAAAAATTTCAGAACCACGACAATACTTAATTTCAACCTGAGATATTGCACAAAAATACTATGAACCAGAAGCGACATGCAAATAAACCATTTAAAAATTTTAAACAACAATTCTTAATCTGTGGACTGAAGCACTAACTACATGCAGATAACCCATAGAATTCTAAAAAGCAACAATTCATATCTGTGAAATAATGTAGATAATTTCCGAGTGTTACGACACATGATGCTCATAAGCAACTGACAGAAGTAAACTAAGTTCTACATTGCAAACAATATAGCAGTAATTCTAAAGGAGAATAGACAAGTATATGGCTATAAAACAGTTCTAAAGCAGAATAGACACCAGTATATGGCTATAGCAACAGTTCTAAAGCTGAATAGACACAAGTATATAGCTATAGCAGCAGTTCTAAAGCAGAATAGACACAGGTATATGGCTATAGAACAGTTCTAAAGCAGAATAGACACAAGTATATGGCTATTGCAGTAGTTCTAAAGCAGAATAAACAAATATATGGCTATAGCAGCAGTTCTAAAGCAGAATAGACACAAGTATATGGCTACAGCAGCAGTTCTAAAGCTGAATAGACACAAGTATATGGCTACAGCAGCAGTTCTAAAGCAGAATAGAAACAAGTATATGGCTACAGCAGCAGTTCTAAAGCAGAATAGACAAGTATATGGCTATAGCAGTAGTTCTAAAGCAGAATAAACAAGTATATGGCTATTGCAGTAGTTCTAAAGCAGAATAAACAAGTATATGGCTATAGCAGCAGTTCTAAAGCAGAATAGACAAGTATATGGCTATAGCAGTAGTTCTAAAGCAGAATAAACAAGTATATGGCTATAGCAATAGTTGTAAAGCTGAATAAACAAGTATATGGCTATAGCAGCAGTTCTAAAGCAGAATAAACAAGTATATGGCTATTGCAGTAGTTCTAAAGCAGAATAAACAAGTATATGGCTATAGCAGTAGTTCTAAAGCAGAATAAACAAGTATATGGCTACAGCAGCAGTTCTAAAGCAGAATAGACAAGTATATGGCTATAGCAGTAGTTCTAAAGCAGAATAGAAACAAGTATATGGCTACAACAGCAGTTCTAAAGCAGAATAGACAAGTATATGGCTATAGCAGTAGTTCTAAAGCAGAATAAACAAGTATATGGCTATTGCAGTAGTTCTAAAGCAGAATAAACAAGTATATGGCTATAGCAGCAGTTCTAAAGCAGAATAGACACAACTATATGGCTACAGCAGCAGTTCTAAAGCTGAATAGACACAAGTATATGGCTACAGCAGCAGTTCTAAAGCAGAATAGAAACAAGTATATGGCTACAGCAGCAGTACTAAAGCAGAATAGACAAGTATATGGCTATAGCAGTAGTTCTAAAGCAGAATAAACAAGTATATGGCTACAGCAGTAGTTCTAAAGCAGAATAGACAAGTATATGGCTATAGCAGTAGTTCTAAAACTGAATAAACAAATATATGGCTATAGCAGCAGTTCTAAAGCAGAATATACACAAGTATATGGCTACAGCAGCAGTTCTAAAGCAGAATAGACACAAGTATATAGCTACAGCAGCAGTTCTAAAGCTGAATAGACACAAGTATATGGCTACAGCAGCAGTTCTAAAGCAGAATAGACACAAGTATATGGCTACAGCAGCAGTGATCTAAAGCTGAATAGACAAGTATATGGCTACAGCAGCAGTTCTAAAGCAGAATAGACACAAGTATATGGCTACAGCAGCAGTTCTAAAGCTGAATAGACACAAGTATATGGCTATTGCAGCAGTTCTAAAGCAGAATAGACACAAGTATATGGCTACAGCAGCAGTTCTAAAGCTGAATAAACAAGTATATGGCTACAGCAGCAGTTCTAAAGCAGAATAGACAAGTATATGGTTATAGCAGCAGTTCGAAAGCAGAATAAACAAGTATATGGCTATTCCAGCAGTTCTAAGGCAGAATAGACACGTATATGGCTACAGCAGCAGTTCTAAAGCAGAATAGACACAAGTATATGGCTACAGCAGCAGTTCTAAAGCAGAATAGACACAAGTATATGGCTACAGCAGCAGTTCTAAAGCTGAATAGACACAAGTATATGGCTACAGCAGCAGTTCTAAAGCAGAATAGACACAAGTATATGGCTACAGCAGCAGTTCTAAAGCAGAATAGACAAGTATATGGCTATAACAGCAGTTCTAAAGCAGAATAAACAAGTATATGGCTATTGCAGCAGTTCTAAAGCAGAATAGAAACAAGTATATGGCTACAGCAGCAGTTCTAAAGCAGAATAGACACAAGTTTAAGGCTGATATACGAATATACAAACTTCCACAATCTTTGGACCTTAGCCAACAGTTCCGAAGAATCAACCTGAAATAAACAAAAAGGAAGAACACCAGGTTATTCAACATCTTTGTGAATGTTTCGACAAATTACTTGGAAGAACTAATTTTACTATCAGATAGTAAAACCGGAAGTTCGAAGATAAAGACTTTCGCTTTGAACCGAAAGCAGACACTTAAAAACGGTCTTTTAATATTACTATTATTAATTGCTAAGCTACAGCCCTAGTTGGAAAAGCAGGCTGCTATAAATCCAGGAGCTCCAACAGGTTAAATAGCCAAGTGAGGAAAGAAAGGAAGAAAAAAGAAAATATTTTAGGAACAGTAACATTAAAATAAATATCTCCTATATAAACTATAAAAAAATTAACAAAGCAAGAGGAAGAGAAATAAGATAGAATAGTGCCCCCAAGTGTAGCCTCAAGCGAGAGAATTCTAACCTAAGACGGTGGAAGAACATGGAACAGAGGCTATGGCACTACCCAAGACTAGAGAACAATGATGTTATTTTGGAGTGTCCTTCTAGAAGAGCTGCTTACCATAACTAAAGTCTCTCTTCTACCCTCACCAAGAGGAAAGTGGACACTGAACAATAACAGTGCAGTAACCCCTTGAGTATTCTCTTATAAAGGAATGACTGTGACGAAGTTGCTACTATAAAATAAAAAAAAACAACATCGAACAAAAACAGCAAACCAAGAGATTCCACAAGATGACAAGGCCGACCTCCCACACCTCTTTAGCATTTAAAGAAAGGAAAATGTCACCTCATGAAGCTGAAAACCAACATTTCAAAAGAGGAATATGCATTTTCCGCGACACTAAAAGACAAAATTCTACAACAGGTCGGCAATTATCCTGACTGAAAACTAAAATTAAAAGAAAAAAACACGATACTAATAATAATAAGAATGGCAAGGATTTTCCGGAAAACTGAAAATAGACGTACTTGTATAGGACAGAACGACCTTGGCCATTCAAACACTAGTGTATGTTATTATCAACACCCCCCCCCCCCCCGGGGAAAATAGTAAAACTCTTAAAAGCTGTCAAGACTGACAGAGAAAATCCATCGAGGATTGCGTTTTGAGAACACAGAGCAGTATTTATGACATAATCAGATTAATGCAGAAATTAGAGTCAAAGCAGTAAAGTGATGAATCATCATCATATCGCACCTTTGTTCTACCCATTGGATTGCTGTATCGTTTACTGTTCTTAGATCTATGTCCAAACCAGTGGGCTCTGGTAGGCAGCTACACAAGATTGATTCACTGTGTAACCACATTTCTGGAAGTTATAGTGTCTTACCAACTTTTGTTCTTCCTCTATTTAGTATAATTAAAATCCTAAAGAAGCCTAAAAAGCTAATTATGACTCAATTATTTGAAATCAAGTAATCCTAACCTTCAAAAAACTAAAATATGTCATCCGTCTATGGACAGAAAACCATTATTGTAATATCTTAGTAATACATGTTTGCCAATGTTTATAATAACCGGATGAGCAACCTGGAGGAGTAACGAGAACTTTGGATGTGGAGGAAATGGCCCCCTAAATCTCGAAGTAGTCACAGGCAGCAGGGTGACGGATTGGGTTTAAGGCGATAGACAAGATGTCTCCATGGCTTCTACTCCTGATGCCTGGCTGATGATCTTACTGGAATTAGTAAGAACCGACAGGGGTCACTTGTCTTAGTTAGATAGGCACTGCGAATCCCAAAGAAATGGCTATCCTTTGATGAATCTACCCAATGAAACCTCTTAACTGAGGCCCTTTACGTCAATAGGCATAGGAAGTGGTGGTGGTGGTGATGATGACGATGATGTAAATTAACATATGTTGCCTGATACAAACCAATCGGGGAATCTAACACAAAGGTTATTTTTTTTTTTACCAAAAGCCTAGGCTGTCATTGGGGGAAAAAATATGTCAAAAATTAATTCTCGAGTCGCTAATTAAAAATGGATCAGTACTTATCAAATATTATAAATTGATTCCAAGTATAGAGAACGCAAACAAAATGAAGTGTAAGCCAATCCTGAGAATCTATGTGAATAATAATTCCATTTGCTGTAGAATGTTTTAAGTAATTAATACATAGATACTGTTGAATTTGACTACAATGTATTTGGAAGACTAGCACAACCTATACCAAAAAATTATTCTACATGAGAGAGAGAGAGAGAGAGAGAGAGAGAGAGAGAGAGAGAGAGAGAGAGAGAGAGAGAGAGAGAGAGAGAGAGATCCTTATAACTTTGACAAAAGGACATTTGACAATCACTTGATTATCTGCTCCAGATAGATAATTTCCATTCCTTCAACAATGCCAAACGGTAGATTCATTTAATAATTAATTGAATTACATGCACTGGCGTCTCAACAACAAAGGTCATCGACGGGGCATAAGCTGGTAAAGGTTTACAGCCTCAAAAATGAATATATGTAATTTACAATTGAGCTACAGCAGAATCATATACAACGAAGTACACAATCATTAGCAGACACAAAAATTGATATATATATATATATATATATATATATATATATATATAATATATATATATATATATATATATATATACATGTGCATTATATATATATATATATATATATATATATATATATATATACATACATACATACATGTACATTATATATATATATATATATATATATATATATATATATATATATATATATATACATACATACATATGTACTATATATATATATATATATATATATATATATATATATATATATATATATATCAATTATTATCAATTGTATCACCTGATGGGCCGCGAAGTCGGGAAAAACTCGCTGGTAAGAGACCGATGTCTTGCCAGGTAAATCCTGAACTGCAGATTAGCAGTTAAGTTCCGACTTCTTTTATGGCTTCTGATGACATGGTTGGAAACGACCTGGCCTTTCATTAGAAGGGGGCTAAGGTTCGATCCCAAGTACGAGCTAGAAATTAATTTCTATTTGAGCACGATATTGTGTTGGTTTATCCATTATATATATATATATATATATATATATATATACATATATATACATATATATATATATATATATACATATATATACATATATATATATATATACATATATATACATACATAATATATATATATATATATATACATAATATATATATATATACATAATATATATATATATATATATATATATATATATATATATATATATATATATATATATATATATAATCCCAGGTAAGCAAGCAGCTTGGCTTAATTACCAAATACATCACGTACAATAAAATATAAAATACCCTATACCATATAGCCTGTCATAAAAAATAATATACGCGAAATCCTACACAAAATAAATACAGAAATACACTTCAAAAAAATAATACACAAAATAAATACAGCAATACACTTCAAAAAAAATACACAAAATAAATACAGAAATACACTTCACAAACATATCCCTACGAACACACATGTATATTATACCCAGTGTATACACACATAAAAAATACAAACCCGTCAATTCCACCTGCAATAACTCAAACTGCTACATTATTTCCGCACGTACCTTTAACGCTGCTCTTCTCCCTGAAATAACAATGAAAAAAAAAAAATTATCGATTATTAATCACGTTGACAATTAAACTTGAGGGATGGGAGTAAATTGAATGTAATTATTGATAACTGTTCTTCAACGGCTTTGCAATTGCAATCTAATCTTTTGAATGTTTCTCAGATGTAATTAGCAAAAGCATGTGACGTCATTTCTGGCCGCCATTTTGTCGAGAAGGTTGGCTGGGCTCAGAGGAGAGAGAGAGAGAGAGAGAGAGAGAGAGAGAGAGAGAGAGAGAGAGAATGTGTGTGTGTGTAATTAACATTAAATAGAAAATTTTTCAAAACAAACATGAAAGATATATATATATATATATTATATATATATATACAGTATATATATATATATCTATATAATATATATATATAGATATATATATATATATATATATATATATATATGTGTACGTGTATATATATAGATATAGATATGTATACAATATATATATACATATATAAATATATATATATATATGTATATATATAATGTGTGTATATATAGATATAGATATGTATATAATATATATATATATGTAATATATATATACACAGATATAGATATGTATATAATATACATACATATATATACATATAAATATTATATATATACATATAAATATTATATAAATATATATATATATATATATAAATATATATATATATATATATATATATATGAGAGAGAGAGAGAGAGAGAGAGAGAGAGAGAGAGAGAGAGAGAGAGAGAGAGAGAGAGAGAGAGAGAGAGAGAGAGAGAGATTCATTTAATTCAAATTACTTAAACATTTGGAAATCATTATTATTTACTGAATAATTCAAATGAATAACAAAGTTTTCTTCAATGACTAAAGAACAATAAATAAATACAAAACATTTTATATAGACATGAATATACGAAATTTAGCATATATATATATATATATATATATATATATATATATATATATATATATATATATATATATATACTGTATATATATATATATATATATATATATATATATATATATATATATATATATATATATATATATACTGTATATATATATATATATATATATATATATATATATATATATATATAATATATATCAGTAAAATAAAATCAATAAAAAGTATTAATTTTGCTTACCTGTACTCAATTGAGGATAAAAACAATGATGTGATATATCACTTCGTTCTCTTATTAAAATAATTCATTTCTAATATTGATGTGAAATTGAACAGAAAATTTTCAAAAGTTTGTTGTAGAGTTTTCTTAAATTGTTCAAAATTAGGGTTTTGACATGATCTGTTCATTTCTGTAGATACTCTTTTATATTCGTAAATATTCAGTCTTTGGTCTTCTATTCATTTATATCCACATTAATTTTGAAAATCATTTTTTTTTTTTTGTTATCAAATTGAAAAACAAAATGCATTTATTTTATTTTCATGCCAGTATTAAAAAGCTATATTTTCATCTTAATTGTTCATGAATCTTGTACAAAGGATATTTAAAAGTACCATTTCCATTCTTCTGGTTAACCTATTACTTTTTTTTCTGTTAATCACAACATAATACCTTAATGATGTTACTTTTTAACAAATGAAGCAGAATACAATCTATTAATTTGAGAATATTAATTCAACCTTGTAATGCCATATTTCAGCTATTGCAATTATTAAGTAGTTTAACTTTTTCTTCAATTCCATTTTCTTCATAAAATGTAGAGCCAGTTATATCTCAATTCACTTTGTCCAAAGACTCACTTGTTTTACATTTACCAGATCTATCAGCCTCTGTATTTCAGTGTTTATTCATTACTCCAATTTGTATACTAAAACCAAAAAGAGATGAGGAATCCAAATAAAAATCCAATATGAATAAAAAATATTTATTTAAAAGACGTCCCCAAGATTACAGTCCGCAGTTTCAGTCAAAGCTGCAAAGACACAATTGGCAATAAATATAAAAATTCCATTCAGAACTACACATTGAGAAAAACTTTTAAACATTTACAAAATATGTTAACAGCCTAATTACTATGACAAGGGCCGAAGCCTACATAATCTTTAAAATCTTAAATTTCACAGAGCATTATCTATACAATTTACAACAAAAACAGTACTTATAGGAATCCCCAGAACAATAATGAAGGTGGATCATAGGGTCATAAAATATTTTATGGAAAAGTTACTTGAGATAAAGTGATATCCCAAACACAACCAAAGATGACAATGTATTTTTCCTTTGGTTAACAATGCATTCAATCTTATAATTTTATACAAACAAATGGCAACTGAATCTAACCTCTACTACATACACGTAATTCAAGCAGCAGTCATCATACTTTCCTTCAATCTAAGGTAAGGTATTCAACAAGGCGAGTTATTTCCTTTGTTATTTGAGAAATACCTTATTTAGCCACACGCCAAATTTATTTATTTCTTAAATGGAAACACAATTTTAATATAAAAATGAGAATGTCCAACCTTAAATGATTAAATGCTTTTATTTATTGCCATTTTCACACTAAAACAACAACTTATAGCAACTTGCTTTTCCAACTAGGGTTGTAGTTTACCTACCTAGTGGTAATAATAATAATAATAATTATAATAATGATAAAAACAATAATAACAATAATATAATAATAATAATAATAACAATAATAATAATAATAATAATAATAATAATAATAATAATAATGATAATAATAATAAGTCTACTGAATGTAATCTCTACTACATTAACGCAATTCAAGCTGCTGCCATTATTCTGTCCTTTAATCAAAGAAGAGTATTGAATAATAACTACATCTCTGACATTCATTGGCTCTTCCTTTAGTATTCGATAGTTCTAGAGCTTATAGCACCTTGAAATCTTCAATTTCCTCAGTTGCTTATTCATGCTTAATTAAAATAATGTTTTAGACAATATTTAGGCATGCTTTGAGTTAACTAGAATCTGAAAGACAGTTTAATCTTGTACGTTTAATCTCCTATTTCAACTCTTATCCTTCACTGATTGCTTTACTTCAGTCCTACATTTGTTACCATTATATTTTGTAGTGTTCCTCAAAAAGCAGCAAAGTTTTAGCTGTGATTACGATTCAATTTTTCTGCTCCAATAAATAACCAAAACATGAATTTAAACTTTAGGTAGACTGTTATTGCTTTATTCTATCGTTCTCCATGTCACTACTTAATTCGCAATCCAGATGTTTGTTATATGGTATGAATAACTTCAAGGTTATTCATAATCTTAAAATGTTCAACCTTAGGAGCCATTTTATACAAGCATGGCCCTAGTACCTTTTAATGGAGCAGAATATTAGTGAGAAATAATACAAGCTTTTAGTAATTAGTAATAAACTATATGTGCCCATATAAGAAGTTTTATTCTCCTTAAAACTATTTTACAAATAACATTTATTCAATAAGGCAATCAACAAGGTGAGATGTGTCCTTCGTTATTTGAGACATGCCTTACTTAATCACACACCAGATATATTAATTTCTGAAATGGAAACACGATCTTAATATAAAAATTAGATTGACCAAACTTGAATGATTAATTGCTTTTATTTTCAATAGCACTGACAGCCATTTCTCATACTAAATAAACTGTAGTAGTTTCTAGTTACATAGAGATGTACATACAAAAAGAAATATGTTCCCATAAGGTTTACTTAATATTAGGCCTAATGGCAGCGTGCTTTCACCAAAATGCATATGAATTATTATTAAATTTCTCTTCAAAATATATAATAGGCCCCCAATTAATAACATACATTCAGTCTGAAAACTATTCCCTTAATTTGAGAAAGCAAATTCAAGCGAAGGGTTATGTTCTTGGCACGTGGTAAGCAAGTAGCCAAAAAACTGGTAAAACTGTACAAGCATGAAGGAAACAATCATTTAAATTTTTGTTTAAAAGAGAGAGAGAGAGAGAGAGAGAGAGAGAGAGAGAGAGAGAGAGAGAGAGAGAGAGAGAGAGAGAGAGACGATGGCGATGATAATGGTTCTCAAAAACTTATATTAAAATTTTTGGTTAAAAGAGAGAGAGATAGAGATAGAGATAGAGATAGAGATAGAGATAGAGAGAGAGAGAGAGAGAGAGAGAGAGAGAGAGAGAGAGACGATGGCGATGATAATGGTTCTCAAAAACTCTTATGCTACCGTTAGAGCAATTATTTTACATCAGGATACAATCACGATAGTTTCAAATCTTCAGAAT
>NC_090757.1:46151817-46154317 GCF_036898095.1 Palaemon carinicauda | reverse complement strand
TTAATAATTACTACCATCATAATCGTCATCATCATCATAATTATTACTATTATCATTAATTTTATTACTATTATCATTATTATTTTTATTATATTATCATCATTATTATTACTATTAATGATGAACCAAATTCACAGAAACTTATAAGAGAAAATCATTATTTGAAGAAGAGAATGAAATAAGCAACAAAAGCGAGTATATAAATAATACATTTACAATAACATTAGTCCAAAAAAAATTAAGACGAGAGAGAGAGAGAGAGAGAGAGAGAGAGAGAGAGAGAGAGAGAGAGAGAGAGAGAGAGAGAGAGAGAGAGAATATTAGTGTGAAATGGTTGTCAAAATTATAGCTTTCTTTATAACATAAAACCACTCTGTAAATTTCTGCTTTTCCAAACCATTTGACTGCAAGACACTTCTTGCGAGAAACCACAGATTTGACACCACATAAACCACGACTTTGTGTTATAATTGAAGGCTTCAACAGAACAATTGATTTTCCGTGTGTGAAACTAATAATCTACGAGACTTAATGGGTTCGTGCACTGAATATCTGCAAAAACATTGCTAGCAAGAACTGAAATTTATGCCTCACAATTAGAATAGAATATTTGAAAATATGATGGGGGGGGGGGGGGGACAAGCAAGGGGTTTCAAGGGTTAAATTGTTGCTGTGAGGCAATACATTCTAGGCATATTAATCATAGTATTAAACACTCGCCATTTAATGTACATTTCCTGTTATTGCCACAGTCGTTTTTCTGAGCTATGCGAGCAGGAATTCTTGAAATCGGCCTCTGGGTATCTGTCTGGACAGTTATGTGGGCACGACCGGTCATAACAAAAGGTAGACTATTAATCACAACTCTACACCCAATTTAGGCCTACTTAGGCCGTAGGAAAGATACTTTGTTTAAAGGTTTAAAGGTCGCTCATGAATGGCAGAGGCAAGGGACGGTGACATTGCCCTAGCAATCAGGACAATGCCCTAGAGACTGACCATATATTATATGATCAGCGCCCAAACCTCTTCTCCATCCGAGCTAGGACCAGGGAGGGCCAGGCAGTGGCTGCTGATGACTAAGTAGATAGACCTATAGGTTCCCCCAAACCCCCCAACCTTAGCTCACAAGGATGGTAAGGTTGCAGACACTAATGGCACTAACGAGTCTGAGCGGGACTCGAATCACCGACTGGCAAATACCAGGCAGAGACGTTACCAATCAGGCCACAGCAACCCTGAGAATAGGCGTTGTGTAAACGATTAAAATAAATATGGTGTCCTGAACACTACTACAATCTGTAGCATTATGGCATAGCAAAAGCAACTTCTTGAATTACCACAAAACAGTGGTTTTAAGACCCCTGACAAAATTAAGCTAAAGGTTAAAAGGTGTCTGGTTTCAGTTACAGTTCCATCAGAATAGATGCTCACCAGAACGTCAGCCCGGCAAGCCTAACTCCCCACTGTGGTGCCCTACCACAGCAGTAGCCTCCCCAGTAAACAGCTTAATATCACGGTCCTGGGCGGGGGTTGATCTCTTGCCATGCGAATGCTAGGCAAACAAGTTACCACTGTACTAACCAGAAAATATAGTTTCCAAACCGTTACCAAAATATCATGAGAATTTTTAATAATTCTAATTTGAGTTCTAAATG
Source organism: Palaemon carinicauda (assembly GCF_036898095.1). Classification (NCBI taxonomy): domain Eukaryota; kingdom Metazoa; phylum Arthropoda; class Malacostraca; order Decapoda; family Palaemonidae; genus Palaemon; species Palaemon carinicauda. The sequence continues at coordinate 46,152,659 of NC_090757.1, read as the reverse complement.
AAAACCATATTATCATAGTCTAATTAGTAACCAAATATTATGTTTGATATCAATGACGAAAAAATAGATTTTATGAAACGCTGAAGCTAAGACCAGAATAAAATTACTTCTATATGAAATAAAATATTCATAATTCAATCATGGAAAACCAAAAATTACCCAGGCCGATAACACAAACCAAAAACATTGTAGTACTTTACTTTATGAATGTATTTTGATAACAAGAGTGATAACCAGAACCTTTTTTATTCCTTAAGGAAGAAAAAAAAATAAGTGACTTTCCTCTGATGGTAAAAATGTCATGTTACTAAGATCCTATATATTAGCTGTTTTGAAGACTAAATTAAAAGGTAGAGTCCTTATCTAGTAACAAGAAGACCTAATATTTTAATTTGCCGACACTCCAAAATCAAACCATTGTTCTCTAGTCTTGGGTAGTGCCATAGCCTCTGTACCATGGCCTTGCACTGCCTTGGATTAGAGTTCTCTTGCTCGAGGGTACACTAGGGCACTATTCTTTCCTATTTCTCTTCCTATTGGTTTTAATCTTTTTTAAGTTTTTATAATTTATATATGAAAGACATATTTCAATGTTGTTACTGTTCTTAAACAAAATTATTTTGATTGATTATTACTTCTCTTGTAGTTTGTTTATTTTCTTGTTTCCTTTCCTCACTGGGTTACTTTTCCCTGAGGGAGCCCTTGGGCTTATAGCATCATGCTTTTCCATCTAGGGTTATACCTTAGCTTGTAATAATAATAATAATAATAATAATAATAATAATAATAATAATAATAATAATAATAAAAATAATAATAATGATAATAAATAATAACGATAA
>NC_090757.1:46139317-46144317 GCF_036898095.1 Palaemon carinicauda | reverse complement strand
GTAAGCCCATTTTAGTAAGCCTTAATACAGGCTAATAAAAACTTTCAATAAGACTTTCCATAACCTAACGCATCAAAATACAATTTGAAAGAACCGATTAATTCCAAAATGACCTGGAAGAGCCTCTCAACCTATGGAGAACCTATTAATTCCAATAACCCTTAAGAGAACCTGGCAATTCCAGTAACCTTGTAAGCTTCAAGAGTACCTGGCAATTCCAGTTAGCCTCAAGAGAACCTTGCAATTCCAAAAAACCTCCAGAGAACCTTGCAATTCCAAAAAGCTTTAATAAAAGCTAGCCATTTCAGTAAGCCTCAACAGAACCTGGCAATTCCAATAAGCCTCAAAAGAACCTGGTAATTTCAGTAAGCCTCAAAAGAACCTGGTAATTTCAGTAAGCCTCAAGAGAGCCTGGCAATTACAGTAAGCTTCAAGAGAATCTGGCAATTAGTGTAAGCCTCAAGAGAACCTGATAATTTCACTAAGCCTCAAGAGAACCTGGCAATTTTTGTAAGCCTCTAGAGAACTTGGCAATTTCACTAAGCCTCAAGAGAACCTGCCAATTTCACTAAGCCTCAAGAGAACCTGGCAATTTCACTAAGCCTCAGGAGAACCTGGCAATTTTTGTAAGCCTCAAGAGAACTTGGCAATTTTAATATGCCTCAAGAGAACCTGGCAATTTTAATATGCCTCAAGAGAACCTGGCAATTTTAATATGCCTCAAGAGAACCAGGCCATTCCAGTGAGCCTTATGAAAACCAGGCCATTCCAGTAAGCCTCTAGAGAACCAGGCAATGCCAATAAGCCTCAAGAGAAACTGGCAATGCCAATAAGCCTCAAGAGAACTTGGCAATTCCAATAAGCCTCAAGAGAACCTGGCAATTCCAATAAGACTCAAGAGAACCTGGCCAATAAACCTCAAGACAATCTGACCATTCCAATAAGCCTCAAGAGAACCTGTTAATTCTAAAAAGCCTTAAGAGAACCTGGCCATATATACCAATAAGCCTCAAGAGAACCTGGCCATACCAATAAGCCCCAAGAGAACCTGGTAATTCGAATAAGCCTTAAGAAGACCTGGTAATTCCAGTAAGCCTCAAGAGAAACTAGCCAATCTAATATGCCTTAAGAGTGCCTGAAAATTCCAAAAAGCCTCAAGAAAACCTGGCCATTTCATTAAGCCTCAAGAGAACCTGGCAATTTCTAAAAGCCTCAAAAGAACCTGGTAATTTCAGTAAGCCTCAAGAGTACCTGGCAATTACAGTAATCCTCAAGAGAACCTGACAATTACAGTAATCCTCAAGAGATCCTGGCAATTGCAGTAAGCCTTAAGAGAACCTAGCAATTTTAGTAGGCCTCAAGAGAACCTGGCAATTACAGTAAGCCTCGAGAGAGCCTGGCAATTACAGTAATCCTCAGGAAAACCTGGCAATTACAGTAAGCCTTAAGAGAACCTAGCAATTTTAGTAGGCCTCAAGAGAACCTGGCAATTACAGTAAGCCTCGAGAGAGCCTGGCAATTACAGTAATCCTCAAGAAAACCTGGCAATTACAGTAATCCTCAAGAAAACCTGGCAATTACAGAAAGCCTTAGGAGAACTTGGCAATTACAGAAAGCCTTAGGAGAACTTGGCAATTACAGAAAGCCTTAGGAGAACTTGGTAATTACAGAAAGCATTAGGAGAACTTGGCAATTTCAATAAACGTCAAGAAAACCTGGCAATTTCAGTAAGCCTCAACAGAAACTAGCCAGTCTAATATGCCTTAAGAGAACCTGGCAATTACAAAAAGTCTCAAGAAAACCTGGCCATACCAATAAACCTGAAGAGTATCTGGCCATTCCAATAAATCTCAGGAGAACCTGTTTATTTTAATAAGACTCAAGGGAACCTGGCCATACCAATAAGTCCCAAGAGACCCTGGTAATTCGAGTAAGCCTTAATAAGACCTGATAATTCCAGCAAGCCTCAAGAGAACCTGGTAATTTCAGTAAGCCTCAAGAAAACCACGTAATTACAGTAAGACTCAAGAGAACCTGGCAATTCCAGCAAGCCTCAAGAGAACCTGGTAATTTCAGTAAGCCTCAAGAAAACCACGTAATTACAGTAAGACTCAAGAGAACCTGGCAATTTCAGTAAACCTCAAGAAAACCACGTAATTACAGTAAGACACAAGAGAACCTGGCAATTTCACTAAGCCTCAAGAGAACCTGGCAATTTCACTAAGCACCAAGAGAACCTGGCAATTTCATTAAGCGTCAGGAAAAACTGGCAATTTCAATAAGCATCAAGAGAACCTGGCAATTACAGTAAGCCTTAAGGGAACCAGGAAATTTAAAAAAAACCTTGAGAGAACCTGGGAATTTCAAAAAACCTTGAGAGAACCTGGAAATTTCAATAAGCGTCAAAAGAACCTGGCAATTTCACTAAGCCTCAAGAGAACCTGTCAATTTCAGAAAACCTTAAGAGAACCTGGCAATTTCAGGAATCCTTGAGTGAACCTGGCAATTTTAATAAGCCTCAAGAGAACCTGGAAATTTCATTAAGCCTCAAGACAGCCTGGCAATTTTAATAAGCCTCAGGAGAACCTGGCAATTACAGTAGGCCTCAAGAGAACCTGGCAATTTCAGTAAGCCTTAGGAGAACATGGCAATTTTAATAAGCCTCAGGAGAACCTGACAATTACAATAAGCCTTAAGAGAACCTGGCAATTTCACAAAGCCTTAAGAGAACCTGGTTATTTCAGTAAACCTCAAAGAGTACCTGGCAATTCCATGAATCCTCAAGAGAACTCCCAATTTCAGTAAGCCTCAAGAGAACCTGGCCATTTTGCTAAACATCAAGAGAACCTGGGAATTTCACTAAGCCTTAAGAAAACCTAGCAATTCCAATAAGCCTTAAGAGTAACTGGTAATTCTAGTAAGCCTTGCGAGAACCTGGCAATTTCAGTAACTGTCATGAGAACCAGACAATTTCAGTAAGCCTCAAGAGAACTTTGCAATTCCAGTAACCGTAGAGAGAACCTGGAAATTCATGTAACCCTCAAAAGAAGCTCGCAATTTTAGTAGCTTCAAGAGAAGCTGGCAAATCTAGTAACCGTCAAGAGAACCTTGAAATTCCAGTAAACCTCAAGAGAAGCTAGCCATTTCAATAAGCCTCAAGAAAACCTGGCAATTCCAATAACCCTCAAGAGAAGTGTACCAACCGTGTGTCACACGATCGTACATAGTTCATTTTGTGCTTGTATCTTTGCTCTCCCCTCGCACTAATGTGACGAGTCGAGAGAATGGTTGTGACTCAAAGACAGGTTGAAAGCAACCAAGTTAGTTTATTAAAGAACACTCTCCTTTATATACAAAATCTCAAAGCAACAAGAACTTTCATGTTCAAATATTGACACTGTTACAGAGGAGAAAAGCAGACATGAATTTTTAGGTTCGTTTTAGTGCGAGGGGAGAGCGTAGATACAAGCACAAAATGAACTATGTACGATCGTGTGACACACGGTTGGTACAGAAGCTAGCCATTCCAGTAAGCCACAAGAAAACCTGGCAATTCCAGTAACCCTCAAGAGAAGCTAGCCATTTCAACGGGCCTCAAGTGAACCTAGCCATTCCAATAGGCCCCAAGTGAACCTAGCCATTCTAATAGGCCTCAAGTGAACCTGGCAATTCCAGTAAGCCTCAAGAGAAGCTAGCCATTCCAATAACCCTCAAGTGAACCTGGCAATTCCAGTAACCCTCAATAGAAACAGGCAATTCCAGTAACCCTAAGAGAACCTAGAAATTCCAGTAATCCCCAAGAGAAGGTAGCCATTCCAATAAGCCTCAAGAGAACCTGGCAATTTCACTAAGCATCAAGAAAAACTGGCAATTTCACTAAGCGTCAAGAGAATCTGGCAATTCCAGTAACCCTCAAGAGAAGCTAGCCATTCCAATAGGCCTCAAGTGAACCTGGCAATTCCAGTAACCCTCAAAAGAAGCTGGCCATTCCAATAAGCCTTAAGAGAACCTGACAACTCCAGTAACACTCAAGAGCAGCTAGCCATTCCAATAAGCCTCAAGAGAACCTGCCAATTCCAGTAAGAGTCGAAAATACCTATCCATTCCTTCTTATGAAAAATTTCAAACAGGAATTCATATTCAAATCAGGAACATTATTCTTACTAGTTAAGCTACACCCCTAGTTGAAAAGCAAGATGCTATAAACTCAAGGGCTCCAACGGGGAAAAGTACACCACATACGAAAGAAAAAGAAATAAACTACAAGAGAAGTAATGAATAATTTATATAAACTATTTTAAGAACAGTAACAATATCAAAATATATCTTTCATACATACACTATAGAGAGATACTTCCATCAGCCTGTTCAACATAAAAACAGTCGCTACAATTTTTGAACTTTTAGAAGTTACACTGCCCGATTAGGAACATCACCCAACAACTTAAGTCACAGCTGGAATAAAACTCCTAGCATACGGTGTAGCTTTGAGCCTTATGGTGGAAAAGGCCTATCCATCAGAATTGGCCAATCAATTAGAAGATCTGAATGCAAAGGATTGTCAGTTATGAAAAATCTTATAAATCTTGCACAAAGAACTAACCGAACGACGGTGCCAGAGATTAATATCTAGAGCAGGCATAAGAAATTTGACAGACCGCAAGTTGTTCAACGAATTATCATAAGAATCAGCAACTTAAGACCAGACTGCAGAACAATACTCGATACAAGGCATAATGAAAGAATTAATACTTTTTCAAAATAGATTAATCACCGAAAATCTTTAAAAAAAATTGTGCAACTGAGCTATAAAAAATCCCACCTAAAATTTTAAGAGAGTCATATACAGTTAAAGATACATTATCGATACTGATACCTTAATAATTATAATTAAAATTGCGGGCACCACTCAATGGTTATTAAAAAAATAAATTCATAATTATAATAGTAAAAAAGTGCGTGTTTTATATTTTTAAGTAGCTCATCTAAATGAATAAGTT
>NC_090757.1:46134317-46136817 GCF_036898095.1 Palaemon carinicauda | reverse complement strand
ATTTATCTATTGAGAGAGAGAGAGAGAGAGAGAGAGAGAGAGAGAGAGAGAGAGAGAGAGAGAGAGAGAGAGAGAGAGAGAGAGAGAGAGTTCTATTGCAACTAATCCATCAAGGTTTAATTAAAAAAACTGTCTTTAATAACTGTCCATAACAAATTGAAATCATAAGACTGGGCCTATCGCTTCCCGATATTGTGTCTTAATTTATCTTTTTCTTTTTATGAAAGATGATCATGGCCACTTCTGCCTATTTGCTTCGATAGCAAAAGGTAACAAGTGTCGTCATGGTTGGAATGCCATCCATATGATAATACGTGACAAATTGACTCATTCAACTCCTTTGGCGTCCTTAATTTCCTATGGAGAGAAAAGATAGCATTCATGATAATTAATTATGACACTGGCAGCAATGTTATAACGCCTTGTCACTAATAATTAACTGAAAATTAGCCTATCTATTAGATTCAGGAATTTAGAGAATACTGGCACCAATATTATAACGCATGGTCACTAATAATTAATATGAAATTAGCCTATCTTTGGATTTAAGAATTTAGAGAACACTGACACCTATATTATAACGCATTGTCATTATTATTTAATAAAAATTAGCTATCTATTGAATTTAGGAATTTATAGCATACTGGCACCAATATTATAACGCATTGTCACTAATAATTAATATGAAATTAGCCTATCTTTGGATTTAAGAATTTAAAGAACACTGGCCCTATATTATAACACCTTGTCAATAATATTTAATAGAAAATTAGCATATCTTTGGATTTGAGAATTTAGAGAATACTGGCACCTATATTATATCGCAATGTCACTAATAATATAGTAAATTAGCCTATCTTTGGATTTAAGAAATTTGAGAATAGTAGCATCAATATTATAATTTATGGTCAATAATAAATTCATAAAAAAAAATTACCTAACTATTGCATTTAAGAATTTAGAAAATACTGGCACCGATATTATAATGTAATGCCACTAATAATTAATAGATCTATTGGATTTAAGAATTTAGAGAATACTGGCACCGATATTATAATGTAATGCCACTAATAATTAATAGATCTATTGGATTTAAGAATTTAGAGAATACTGGCACCAATATTATAATGTAATGCCACTAATAATTAATAGAAAATTAACCTATCTATTGGATTTAAGAATTTAGAGAATACTGGCACCAATATTATAATGTAATGCCACTAATAATTAATAGAAAATTAACCTATCTATTGGATTTAAGAATTTAGAGAATACTGGCACCGATATTATAATGTAATGCCACTAATAATTAATAGATCTATTGGATTTAAGAATTTAGAGAATACTGGCACCAATATTATAATGTAATGCCACTAATAATTAATAGAAAATTAACCTATCTATTGGATTTAAGAATTTAGAGAATACTGGCACCAATATTATAATGTAATGCCACTAATAATTAATAGAAAATTAACCTATCTATTGGATTTAAGAATTTAGAGAATACTGGCACCAATATTATAATGAAATGCCACTAATAATTAATAGAAAATTAACCTATCTATTGGATTTAAGAATTTAGAGAATACTGGAACCATTATTATTATGTAATGCCGCTAATAATTAATAAACCTATTGGATTTAAGAATTTAGAGAATACGTGCACCAATATTATAATGTAATGCCACTTATAATTAATAGAAAATTAACCTATCTATTGGATTTAAGAATTTATAGAATATTGGCACCAATATTATAATGTAATGCCACTAATAATTAATAGAAAATTAGCCTATCTATTGGATTTAACAATTTAGAGAATACTGGCACCAACATTATAATACAATGCCACTAATAATTAATAGAAAATTAACTTATCTGTTGGATTTAAGATTCTATAGAATACTGGCACCAATATTATAAAGTAGTGCCACTAATAATTAATAGATCTATTGGATTTAAGAATTTAGAGAATACTGGCACCAATATTATAATGTAATGCAACTAATAATTAATAGATCTATTGGATTTATGAATTTAGAGAATACTGGCACTAATATTATAACGCATTGTCACTAATAATTAATATGACATTAGCCTATCTATTGGATTTAAGAATTTTGAGGATATTGGCACCAATATTATAATTTACGGCCACTAATAATGAATAGAAAATAACCCTATCTATTCGATTTAAGAATTTAGAAAATACTGGCACCAATATTATAACGCATTGTCAATTTGTCACTAATCATTAATAGAAAATTAACCTATCTATTGGTTTTAACAATTTACAGAATACTAGCACCAATATTATAACGCATTGTCACTTATAATTAAAAGAAAATTAGCCTATCTAATGGATTTAATAATATTGAGGATATTAATACCAATATCATAATGCAATGCCACTAATAATTGATGGAAAATTATCCTATCTATTGGAAGAATTTACAGAATACTAGCACCAATATTATAACGCATGGTCACTAAAAAT
>NC_090757.1:46124317-46129317 GCF_036898095.1 Palaemon carinicauda | reverse complement strand
ATGGAAATAAATAAAAGATATGAAATATAATGAACAACTGAAATAAAATATTTCAAAAACAGTAACAAAATCAAAACAGATATTTCATATATATACTATAAAAAGATTTATGTCAGCCTATTTAACCTAACATTTGCTGCAAGTTTAAACTTTTGAAGTTCCATAACAGAATACGTCTATTTGGTATAAAAAAATGGCTTTATATGTTAAGATTTCAATTTTCTCGCTTATGATAAAACACCAGCCATTAATGTTGTTTACGTGTATACGACTTACTAAAAAAAATATTTCATCATGTCCGCTGGCAATTTTGACACTTTCCATGGCAGTGTATCGAGACTGGCCAAAAATAGAATAGTATAAAAGCATCAACAATTAAAAAGATTATTAGGAAAACTAGAGGGGCACTCAGTAGAGAGCAGACCTCCGCCGCGGCATCTTATTTCTCGATCTTTTGTTCGACATTGACCTTGACTTTGATATTAATATTTATTAATTAGCTTGGAATTTTATACACTCAAATATGAACCAAGCTTGAAGTCTCTGTGACAACGATGTCCAAAATTATGGCTGATTACGTGAATTGGTCATTTTGCTTGACTGTGACTGGTACTTTCCACAATTCAATCATTTCCAGCTTTTAACATAAGCTAAACTCCTGCAAGTTTCATTACGATTAAAATTGTGGCCAGGAAGCTGTCCACAAACAAACAAAACACACACACACACACAGAGGCGAAGACATAACTTCCTTCCACCTTCGTTAGCGGATGTATCAATATCACTTTGTATTGTATACGTAAAACGACTAGATTTTGTTGGCAATCGTAAGTTACAAAAGGAAAACAGATTGCACCAACGCACAGTACAGGATCACACATTAAATTGCGTTTTTATAAATCAATGCAAATTTAATTATCCTTTCTAGACATTGTATATCTCACATTGTAAACAGTAAGAAATAAAAATTTGGAATTTCTACAGAGTTTTTCGGATATTTGGTTAACAAAAAAAAACTATTAGCCGATATTCATTTGAACGTCTCCTTAACAAAAATCGAGAAGTTTAACGTGGACCTTTGCTGATTCTTTTTAAAGAAGGGAGACAGATTCCAGTCACTGTCTACAAGCATTAAGCCTAAAATAGACACTTGTCACTGTCTACAAGCAATGAGCCTAAAATAGACACTTGTCACTGTCTACAAGCAATGAGCCTAAAATAGGCACTTGTCACTGTCTACAAGCAATGAGCCTAAAATAGACACTTGTCACTGTCTACAATCAATGATCCTAAAATAGACACTTGTCCCTGTCTACAAACAATGAGCCTAAAATAGACAATTGTCACTGTCTACAAACAATGAGCCTAAAATAAACACTTGTCACTGTCTACAAGCAATGAACCTAAAATAGACACTTGTCACTGTCTACAAGCAATGAGCCTAAAATAGCCACTTGTCACTGTCTACAAGCAATGAGCCTAAAATAGCCACTTGTCACTGTCTACAAGCAATGAGCCTAAATAGCCACTTGTTACTGTCTACAAGCAATGACCCTAAAATAAACACTTGTCACTGTCTACAAGTAATTACCCTAAAACACTTCACTATCTACAAGCAATGATCCTAAACAAATGCATTAATTTGATTCAATCACTATTTAAAAAAGTAGTTGTCGATGTAATAGAAATAGATCACTATAATTCTTAACCTGATATTCCAAATAAACATCGTTACGATTAAAGTTTTTTTTGTCAATCACTGCCTTTTACAGAAGTGAATTTAATGAAAAAATATGTCTACCCAACTGAATAAATTCTTAACCTGATATTCCAAATAAACATCGTTACAATTAAAGTTTTTTTCTTCAATCACTGCCTTTCAGAGAAGTAAATTTAATGAAAAAATATGTCTACCCAACTGAATAAATTCTTAACCTGATATTCCAAATAAACATCGTTACGATTAAAGTTTTTTTTTTTTTTGTCAATCACTGCCTTTCATAGAAGTGAATTTAATGAAAAAAATATGTCTACCCAACTGAATACAAGTCTCAATCAAGAATTCAAATAATTTCGACATGAAGTGAACGATAACTAATACCGAAAATTCATAGACACGACTTCTCATATTATAAATACGTGTAATTCCTCTTAGTACACAATAGACTTCATCTTTAATGCTTTCAATTGTCCCGCTCAAGCCACGGCAGCCATTGTTGTTGTTTACATATATTCGACGTACCAACAACGAATGCATACTGGTAATCATTTGCATTTACTCCACTGGCAATTGTGTGATACTTGCAATATAAATTAACTATTTTATTAAAAATACAATAAAAAGGTCTTTAAAAATGGTAAATAATCTGAAAAAAATATCTATATTTCATAAGAAAATAGCTATTTCGGTTGGCAACCATGATAATGTGACTGATATCGTTAACATTTAAAATCGCTTATTACATAAATTTCCCAGACTTTTTATATGGGATCATTTATCACAAATTTTCAGATCTATATATAGTAGGATAACTTATCACAGAAATTTTCAAACCTATATTTGATAGGATCACTTATCCATAGAAATTTTAAAGCCTATATATATAGATATATATATATATATACAGTATATATATATATATATATATATATATATATATATATATATATATATATATATATATATATAGAATCACTTACAGCAAGGAATTTTAGTTTATATATTTGATAATTTATCATAGAAAATTTATAACCTATATGCAAGTCTATCGGGATCATATCACAGAAATCTTAATACCTACATATAAAGAGATAAATTACTACATAGACATTTTAAAACATAATTAAATTCGAAAATAAGAAATCTTAATGCCTATATACAAGAGAGATAAATTAATACATAAGACATTTTTAAACATATATAGGCTATAATTAAATTCGAAAAAAAAGAAATCTTAATGCCTATATACAAACAGATAAATTACTACATAGACATTTTAAAACATATATATAATTAAATACGAAAAAAAAACTCATCACCACACTTTGAGAAATAAATCTTTACAATTAATGAAATTCACACGATACGTTTACCGCCACCTAACTGGATTGCAAATATTTGAAAAAATAAATGAAAAAAAAATCAATAAATAAATAAATAATCCATGTGTCAGGGAGGTGTAGGATATGTGGGTTAAACTCTTCAATTCACGTAACAGGAACCGACACTTGAAAAGGTCATATAACAATAAGACAACAACCGTCTAAATACTCCTATTAAATCTGCAAGCTACTGTTGGGCCTGGACTGAAACTATCTGTTCACTGAGATAATTAATTATGATTAAATATTCACTCCTGTCAGTTAAATTCTTTATATTTGAAGCATCTTTTTTTTTTTTCAACATTTCCCGTTAATTGAAATCACGATTTTAATGCCAAGAGCTTTGACGTCTGATTGAACAAAACGAATCTTCATTGCATTGATTATCTAAGCTTCGGTGATCGATGATTAATTCTGGATACGCAACAGCAGCAACGACCTTGAAAAGATCTTCCTAGATAGAACCACTAATGGAAGGTTTGGATATAATGAGCATAATCATCATCATCACCATCTGTGCCTATAGACGCAAAGGGGCTCGGTTAGATTTCGCAAATAGTCTATCTTGAGCTTTTAATTCAATACTTCTTTCTAGATGGAACCACTAATGGAAGGTTTGGATATAATGAGCATAATCATCATCATCATCATCTCCTACGCCTATAGACGCAATGGTCCTTGGTTAGATTTCGCAAGTGGTCTATCTTGAGCTTTTAATTCAATACTTCTCCATTCATCATCGTCTACTTCACGCTTCATAGTCCTCAGACATGTATGCCTGGGTCTTCCAACTCTTCTGGTGTCGTGTGGAGACCAGCTGAACGTTTGGTGAACTAATCTCTCTTGCGGAATGCGAAGAGCATGACCAAACTATCTCCATCAGCCCCTCATCATGGTCTCATCCACTGAGATAAAGCTTGATTTTAAAATAGTTTCGACGACGAAGTGGTAAAATCGATCTTAAAAGTTTAAAAAATGAATCCCTTTAATACGAAATGCAAGAGTTTGGGTATGGAATAAGATTCAATTGAAATTGCAAGTCTTAAAATTATGTTCAAAGTTCTGTAGGGGTCAAAATAAATAACACTAGAAGACCATTACTAAGATTATTTGAAATAGAAAAAACAAATATGTAAAAAATAAGAGAAATTGTGTGCATTACTTGCTGAACAGATTGGGAGTTCATGATCTTGAGAAATAAAAGAAATTGAAGCATTTCATGAAACGTTCGAAAGCGAAAAATAAGAAGCATAGCAATGAGAACTATGGGTAAATGAAGTTTCTAGTATATGGAACAGATTTAAAGAGACTTAGATATTTGATGTTATTTTTCTCAGCATAAAAATTTGGTTGGTTAATGTATGAAGGTAAGAAGGTACAGAAAATATGAAAATTTTTGAGAAAAAAAAATAATTTCTTAAAAGATTTAGGCCCATAATTCAGATATTGTAACATCCGTTTAATAAAAGAAAACTACACAACAACAAATGCAGTCACTTAAGAGTCCACTGCAGGTAAAAGGCCTCAGATGTTAATTCATACCCCTGATGGCCAGTGCGGATTGGTGATGGGAGATTTTTGTCTGATCGCTAACACAAACCTCCTTGAACAGAAAACCAACCTAATATGGTTACCCATGACCAGTATATCATACTGATTATAACGATGCTCAACAAAGTTCAAGCACCTGATACATAAAACACCTTTGCTATATAATAAATAATATATATTTGTATAATATATATTATATATATTATACAAATTATATATATATATATATAAATATATATATACATATATATATATGTATATATTATATATATTATACAAATTATATATATATAAATATATATACATATATATATTATATATATATATATACATATATTACATATATA
>NC_090757.1:46104317-46119317 GCF_036898095.1 Palaemon carinicauda | reverse complement strand
GTAAAGATCCCTTTTCTAATAGTATACTTTTTAGAACATGAAAAAAAGTATACAAAGGCTTCAAGGAATCATTCTGAAGCTATTGATATAAAGAACAAACACATTTTTTGGTAAAAGGTCGAGACTAGATTCAAACTCAATCGGTATAACGTGACCAGCCAATGTTTACTGAGAAACGACTGTAAATAACATCTTTAAAAAAGCAATGTCTCATTATTTCCTATAATAATAAAACATTTAATTTGGCTTCAGGAAACTAAAAGAGTTGGAAGACCTACGCCTACATTGCTGAGGACTATGAAGCGTGAAATATATGATGATGAATGGGGAAACATTGATTTAAAAAGCTGAATATAAAGACTACTGCCGAAATGTAACCGATATGAGGCCCTTTGCGCCAATAGGCGTGAGAGGAGATGATGATGATGATGAGTGAGTACACATTAAAGAAATGCACTGTGACCAAGGACAGATTAGCAAACAGTATGAGACTCGTCGGGAGACAGTGGTCTTTGAAAAACCTCATTAATACAATCATTTGGCACCCACGAAGCCTAGTTGAAACCCCTTTCTAGAATAAACCTTTCAAGAATTACAAAACCTATGTACAATCACAGATGGACTGACCAAAATACAATCAAATCTATGAGTAAACCAAATTATTAATTCCATATTTTTAGATTAACTTATTTAATATATTGAACATGATACAAAATTTTAAATAAAATCCTTATGAAGGTTCTAACAAATTTCATATAACCAAGTCATTAGATAGGATTAGTACACCTGCTCATGCTCACTCTTGTGACGTTTTAATAACGCGATAATTAAACTAATCTACCTCAAGTCAAGACAGGACCATTCTTAAGAATTTTAAGTTAAAATATCTTGGCAGAGAAAATTATTCATTGCATATATAACTAACGCTCCTTCATACCCTTGATAAAATACATCTACAAAAATTCTGACATTTATGAAATCATAAAATAAACAGTTATTGCAAAATTAATTCTATGGAATTCCCTAGTAGAAGTGTTTCTGAAGCAAGTATGCCTACCATGCCAGCAATCTTTAGTGCTAGAATCATGGGTAATCTCAAAGCAGTACATTTACAGTCTTCAAGGTTTATCTTGAGTAGGGAGGTTTACATATTAAGTCAAAATATATCAGTACATGATATTCCCATGATCAACGTTCACGTTGTATACATGTGTGTGCATATATATATATATATATATATATATATATATATATATATATATATATATATATATATATATATATAATATATATACATATATATATATATATAAACACAAACACACCCTTTAGAACCATGGCACAACAAACTTCCATATTAACAACGTCCACACACAAGTAGTTTGGAGAAGATCACTTTACCACTTTATACAGTAGGATTTTCTGATACTGACAGGTAGAACGTCGAACTAGACCTCGAAAGACACGATAGATACCTAATTTATTCATCGAACTGTTCAGTAGCAGCTTTTTTTTTTTTTTTTTTTAAACTACACATGGCTGACGGACGAACTATTTTGAATTAATTTATATCTATCTATACATGATGGATGCCGTTTATATAATGATTGACCTAAACAGAATTAAGCTAGCTGCCTGAAGGACGAATGGATTTAAACAGTTAGACTGACATGCTAAATGTGAGAATTAAACAAATTATTAGGTAAATGCCACCTCCGTCAAACACACTTTGTTATTAGACGACTAAATATAAAAAATATCAAATAAGCATATTCAATATTCATCAGTAAATATCTAAACACATTTCCTTCAATTATGAGCTGTTCTTAAAATAGGTTAATTTATTCTTTTACAGTTTGTTTCCTAATTTCCTTTCCTCAAAGGGGTATTTTTCCCTGTTGGAGCCCTTGGGCTTGTTGCATCTTGCTTTACCAACCATTTCATCCTTAAAATATAGATTGTGGACTAGTCTTCGCATTCGAACACAAAAGACGAAAAGAACACATTAGCTAAAGAAGGCAGTTTCTCTGATAATAGTATCTTTGGAATTCATTGAAACAGTACTGTTATATCCAATAAATCAAACCTTTTAAAACATGAACGAATATATTGGAAAAATCAAAAATCAAATCGAAAAGCAGTGAATACGTTTTACCAACAGACATAAAATTAATATCGGAAAAAAAGGTAAAATATGATTACATCAGATGAAATATTATAGAGCAAAAATAAAAATAGATTTCTAAATGTATCACAAACTGTTAATATCACTAACAGTGTTGTAAAAAATAGACAAATCATAGCACATCACATCTTCACTGCATTAGGTTTTTATTGCAAAATACTACTCTTCCTTAATAAAACATCGGCAATACCAACTTGCACTTATAACACAAGATTTGTCTGGAAGTTAAACATAAGCATTAAAATTAAAAATAGTGATGTATAATGTCGCAACTAACGATTTCTTACGATATTATTTATGTCAACTTTAGTAATTAAACGAGGTTCAAATTATCCTGTCTATTCAAAATATAACATTCACATGTGCTTTGTAAAACAAACTTTTCCTGAGCAATGTTTTAATGAATTAAAGCCGGAAATTACGAACATTCTGTACCTATAAACAACGCAAAGCAAGAGAGTAAAAAAATTGATTTTATAGAAACGATACAAATTTAAGTGTCATCTGGTTTTAAAGGGTCCGGGATATAAAGTACATCATTATCATATTTTCGGTTAAACTGTTTACAGTATACAAATTCTAAATGTATAATCTTTTTTTCTTGAATAAATATAAATAAATGTGATAATGAATCATTACCAAAAAGTCTAATGTGTTTCCCATTCTATATAAATCACTTCAAAAGCTTCTAATTAAGCTTATCAAAATAAAAAAAAAAAGTCTAATATCCAAAAAATTTATTTGTCATTTATATAAATCACTTCAAAAGCTTCAAATTAACCTTATCTAAACAAAACGAAGGTAAAATTCACAAAATTTTCTTTCTAAACTTGCAGCTAAACATTTGATGCCTAGATGGTGAGTGGTACTTGGGTAATTACCAAACCAATTAAATGAAGACTATCCTTATGAATTTTGCACGCCAACACTCCAAACCCGATCGAAAAACAGCCTAACATTTATATATATATAAAAAAAAAAAAAAAAACACACACACACACACCTTAAGGGTTCATAGGATATAGATTACTTAGATGATGTATATTTTCATGAAAAGTAGAGGACTTTCCTTCAAGTTAGAAAAACGCATTTAGAACACAAAGTAAGGCACTTCGCTGATCTGTCTCTATCACTAGTATACGCACAATTTATCGCCATACGGTTCATACCTGAGCTGTTAGAAATGCTTTAATGAAATTAATTCGGTCACCTCAAACCATAACCCGCCCCCCACAAGGGTAGGTAAATAATAGCTGTATAATGATATAAAAAGCATTGACGCAAAGTGATTCTTAAGGAGTAGAATACGTCACGAACATAGAATCAAAGCCTAAAACTGTAATTTTTGGAAGGACTAAATCAGGAACTGGTAAGTAAAAGTAATTTTTGGGAGGACTGACAGAATCTGTAACTAAAACTGTAATTTTTGGAAGGACTAAGACAGAACCTGTAACTTAAACTAATTTTTGGGAGGACTGGCAGAATCTAACTCAAGCTGTATTTTTGGAAGGACTAAGATAGAATCCATACCTAAAACTGTAATTTTTGGAAGGACCAAGACAGAATTTGTAACTAAAACTGTAATTTTTGGAAGGACTAAGACAGAACCTGTAACTAGAACTATTTTTGGAGGGACTAAAATAGAATCCATACCTAAAACCTTAATTTTTGGAAGGACCAAAGACAGAATCAGTAACTAAAATTGTATTTTTGGAAGAACTAAAATAGAATCCATACCTAAAACCGTAATTTTTGGAGGGACTAAGACAGAATCTGTAACTAAAATTGTATTTTTGGAAGGACTAAAATAGAATCCATACCTAAAACCGTAATTTTTGGAGGGACCAAAGACAGAATCAGTAACTTAAATTGTATTTTTGGAAGGACTAAAATAGAATCCATACCTAAAACCGTAATTTTTGGGACTAAGACAGAATCTGTAACTAAAATTGTATTTTTGGAAAGACTAAAATCGAATCCATACCTAAAGCTGTAATTTTTGGAAGGACTAAGACAAAATCTGTAACAAACTATTTTTGGAAGGACTAAAATAGAATCCATACCTAAAACTGTAATTTTTGGAAGGACCAGAACAGAATCTGTAACTGAAACTGTATTTTTGGAAGGACTAAGAAAAAACCTGCTGTTAAATTGTATTCTTGGAAAACTGGAACAGGTTATGTGACTAAAACTGTATTTTTGGAAGGATTGAAAAATATGGTACTAAAACATTATTTTTGAAAAGACTGACAAAATCAGAAACTAAATATTAACTTTGGAAGGACTAGGACAGAATATGTAACTAAAACTATAGTTTTGGAAGGATTAGGAAAGAATCCGAACTTAAAACTATACTTTTCGAAAGATTAGGAAAGAATCCGAACCTAAAACTATACTTTTTGAAAGATTAAGAAAGAATCAGGAACTAAAACTCAACTTTTTGAAAGATTAGGAAAGAATCAGGAACTAAAACTATACTTCTTGGAGGATTAGTTAAGAATCATTAACTAAAACTATACTACTTGAAGGATAAGGAAAGAATCAGTAACTAAACCTATAATTTTGAAAGGACAAGGATAAAACCTGCAAATAAATCTTAAAATTTTGGAAGAACTAGGACAGAATTGGTAACTAAAACTGATTTTTGGATAAGACTAGAAAAGTATGTGACTAAACCAATATTTTTGAAAGGAATAAGAAACAATAAACAAAACTATATGTTTTAGAAGGAAAACGAAAGAATCAGAAACTAGAAATACTGTATATTTTGGGAAGTGAAAAAAAGGTAATTAAGACTATTCTAGGAAGAACTTGTATAAAATCAGTAACTAAAACTATTTTTGGAGGTGCTGAGATGAAATCGGTAACTAATGCGGTATTATAGGAAGATCTGGGACCGAATAAAAATAAAAAGCTATTTTTGGATGGACTATGGAAAGTTCCAGAAGATGGGAGGATGTCTCCAGGGATGGGAAGCAGGATGCTATAAACCCAGGGGCCCCAATATGGAAAATAGCCGTGAGGAAAGGAAACAAAGAAAAATAAAATATTTCAATATCAGTTACAACATTAAAATAAACATTTCCTATATAAACTATAAAAACTTTAACAAAACTAAAGGAAGAGAAATAAGATAGAATAGTGCGCCCTAGTGTACCCTCAAACAAGAGAACTCTTATACAGGACAGTGGAAGACCTAGAATCGAGTCGGTAAATGAAACTATTTTTGGAAGACCTAAGATCGAATCGGTAAATAACACTATTTTTGGGATGGACTATTATGTAATCAGTAACAAAATGTACTTTTGGAAGCCCCAAGATCGAATTGGTTAATAGACTTGCACTTTTTGGAAGCTAAGATTCAATCAGTAACTAACTGTACGGGGAAGGAATCATTTACTAAAACTGTATAATTGGAAGGACTATAGGGTAGAACCAAGAACTAAACTTATATTTACTTTTGAAAAGCCTATAAAGAGAATCGGTAACAAACTTTTTTTTTAAGTCCCATTATAAGAGTCAGTAACTGTATTTTTCTTGGAAGGATTAGGAAATAGTTAGTAGTTACTTTTTGGGAAGGACTAGGAAAGCATAGGTAACTAAACCAACATTTTTGGAAGGAATAGGAACGAAACCATAACAAAACTATATTTTTAGACGTACTAGGAAGGTACCAGTAGATGAAACGATTTTAAGGAAAATCTGGGATTGAATAGGAGAAAAAAAAAACATTTCAGAAGACCTAGGAAAGTTCAGTAACTAAAACTGTACTTTCGAGAAAATCTAATAATGAATTGGTAAACAAAGCTATTTTTAGAGGGACTAGGATTCAGTCAGCAACTATTTATTTGACAGACTAGATAAGTACCAGTAACAAACAATTTTTGGAATTAAAATTTTTGGGGGGATGGACTAAGATATAATTAATAACTTAAACGTATATTTTTTTTTGGAGGGGCAACGATTACACTCAGTAACTGGAGCTGTATATTTTTGGAAGGATTACCATGGAAACTGTAGTAAAACTATTTTTGGAAGATCAGTGGTCGAAATAGTAAATAATGTATACAAAGTGTATTTTTGGAGGTCTAGAATAGAATCAGTAACCAAGCACTCCGTATCTTTAAAGGACTGCGATCAAATTTTTTTTTTTTTAAAGGAAAGGATCTGTAACCAAGTTGCGTTTTTGAATCACGGATGTAATCATAATCAATAACTGGCACTATATTTTTGGAAGGAACTGTATAGGAAGGATCAGTGACTAAATCTGTTTGAATGACCATATAGAAAGTAGCTAATCCTCTATTTTTAGAAAATCTACAATCGGACCAATAACTAAATATGTAGTTCTGGTAGTAATAGGATAAAAGCAGAAAATAAAAAACTATTTTTGGAAACTCTTGGATAGAACCATTGACAAACTGTATGTTTGGAACTGCTAAGTTAGATGCTGTAACCAAAAGTGTACTTTTGAAAGATCTAGAATGGAAATAATATTCAAAACGGTGTTTCTGGAAGAACTAGAATAGAATCAGTAACCGAAGCTACAATTATTGCAGGACTATGATTGAGTTAGTAAATGAAATTGAATTTTTGGAAGAACTAGGACAGTCAGTAAAAACCTGGATTTTTGGAAGGCCTATTAAAGAATCGGCAACTAAAACTATTTTTACGAGATGTAGGATCGAATCTATAACTAAACGTGTCTTTTTTTTTTCTTTTTTTTGAGTAACCAGTATAAAATCTGACCTTTATTTTAGAAGGAATACGTAGTGTCCGTATCTAAAGCTGTATTTTAAGGACAAGGATGGAATCAGAAATGGAAATTACAATTTTGGAAGGACTAAGAAACAAAGAAAAATACCTTCTGGGAAAAAAACCTTGGATAAAACTAATCAATAAACATTTATTTGTGGAAATACTAAGACAAAATCTACTGTAACTTCAAAGTGTATATTTGAAAGGACTGATAAAATCATTAACAGCCAAACTGTATTTTGAACAACTTATTTTTAGAAAGACTAGAATAGAATCATTAACTAAAACAACAATTTTGGAAGTACTATAGTCTATTTTTTATAGCGGTGCATATTTGCACCCACTCACAGGAGTGCCCTTTTAGCGCGGAAAGGTTCCTGATACCTGATTGGTCGGAAGTATTTTTGTCCGAACACCTTCATTGTTCTCAAATAATTACCAAGTAATGTGAATCGAAACTTATTTACTAACCTATATTTCATCATCACATATATGCTTTGTCAATAGAAAATGAGAAAGAATAAATATATTATAAGGAATCATCTTGGTAAGTCTAAATTTAATAACACAATGCGCCGAAGTCAACGACAGCAGCTTGTTTTCGGATGCACGCTTTGTAATTTTGTAATTTTTCACATATTTTAACACAAATTGGGATAAATTACACTCAGCATAAGTTAAACATGTTATTATAAACTTTCTTTGAATACCATAATTTACCAAAATCATGGAATTGATAAAACCCGATATTTGTGAAAACTTATGGGGAGGTAAAAGAACAGCCGGTAGCGGCCTGGCGGGAAAACAATCCCTTCTGACTCATAGACAGTTTTTTTTTTCTTTCTTAATAAAGTTTGGCCTATTCCTTTCAGTTTAAATAGTCTTGCATTGTCTCTCTTCGTAATATTTTGCTTATTATTTTCCCACATTCTTGTTCCTCACCTAATATCTATCTATTTTCCCGATATCTCTTCTTTCATATATGGGATATCCGCACTACGATTCCTTATTTCTTATCCTCTGTCGAAAGTGATGGCTTGAAGGGAAGCGCGTGCTAGTCTCATTAAAATAGTGTAGAGGCGGGAATAATAAAAAATACTATGCTTAATATCAGGTTTACAGAATAGGTTATACTTTCTACACAGCATAAAATTTATGTTGTTATTATTATTTACATGCTTACTGACGTAAGGTACAAAACATAAGGAATCGTAGTGCGGATATCACATAGGCCTATATGAAAGAAGGGATATCCGAGAAATTTGATAGATATTATGTGAGGAACAGGAATGTGGGAAAATACTAAGCAAACTAATACGAAGAGAGATAATGCAATACTATTTAAACTGAAAGGAATAGGCCGAACTATATTACGAAAAAAAAAAAAAAAAAAAAAAACTGCGTCTACAAGTCAGAAGGGATTGTTTTCCCGCCAGGCCGCTACAGGCTGTTCTTTTACCTCCCCATAAGTTTTCATAAATATCGGGTTTTATTAATTCCATGATTTTGGTAAATTATGGTATTCAAAGAAAGTTTATAATAACATGTTTAACTTATGCCGAGTGTAATTTATCCCAATTTGCGTTAAAATATGTGAAAAATTACAAAATTTCAAAGCGTGCATCCGAAAACAAGCTGCTGTCGTAGACTTTGGTGGATTGTGTTATTAAATTTAGACTTACCAAGACGATTCTTTATAATATAGTTATTCTTTCACATTGTTTATTGACAAAACATATATGTGATGGAGAAATATAGGTTATTAAATAAGTTTCGATTCACATTAGGCCTACTTGGTAATCATTCGAGAACAATGAAGGTGTTCGGACAAAAATACTTCCGACCAATCAGGTATCAGGAACCTTTCAGAGCTAAAAGGGCACCCCTGTGAGTCAAGTGCAAATATGCACCGCTATAAAAAATAGACTATAGTATACACCGAGTATCTAAAATATTATTTTGGAAGGACATTGCGAGAGTTGGAACAAATTGTATTTTTTTAAAATACTGGGGAAAAAAGCATAACATCTTTATCTTCTATATCAAGATCGAATCATCATCTAAAACTACTTATTTGGAAGTAATGATATAGAATCAGTAACTAACTATTTCTGGAAGAAATATAATAGAATCAATCACAAACTATTTTGGGAGGACTTAGGATAGAAGAATTAACAACCAACCTATATTTCTGGAAGGACTAAAAAAGAATTAGTACCTAAACTGTATTTTTGGACGGACTAAGACAGAATCGGAAACTAAAATTTTAATTTTGGAAGGACTAAGATAGAATCGAGAACTATAACTGTATTTTTGTTAGGACTAAGACAGAATCGAGAACTATAACTGTATTTTTGTTAGGACTAAGACAGAATCGAGAACTATAACTGTATTTTTGTTAGGACTAAGACAGAATCGAGAACTATAACTGTATTTTTGGAAGGACTACGATATAACCGGGAACTATAAACTATATTTTCAGAAGCAATAATCGGGAACTAAAACTGCATTTTTCGAAGGACTAGGATAGAATCGGGAACTATAAATGTATTTTTCGAAGAACTTGGATATAATAGGGAACTATAGATGTATTTTTCGAAGGACTAGGATAGAATCGGGAACTATAAATGTATTTTTCGAAGGACTAGGATAGAATCCGGAACTATAAATGTATTTTTCGAAGGACTAGGATAGAATCGGGAACTATGTATTTTTCGAAGGGCTACAATAGAACCGGGTACTTTAATGTATTTTTCGAAGGACTAGGATATAATCGGAGACTATAAATATATTTGTCGAAGGACAAGGATATAATCGGGGACAAAAAACTGCATTTTTCGAAGGACTAGGATAGAATCGGGAATTATAACTCTATTTTTGTTAGGACTACGATAGAATCGGGAGCTATAAATGCATTTTTCGAAGGACTAGGATAGAATCGGGAATTATAACTATTTTTGTTAGGACTACGATAGAATCGGGAGCTATAAATGCATTTTTCGAAGGACGACGATAGAATCGGTTACTACAAATGTATTTTTCGAAGGACTAGGATATAATCGGGGACTAAGGACTATGATATAATCGGGGACTATAAATGTATTTTTGGAAGGACTAGGATAGAATCGGGAACTATAACTGTATTTTTTGGAAGCATTAGATAAAATCGGGAACTAAAACTGTATTTTTAAGAAGGACTAGGCTATAATTGGGAACTATAACTGTATTTTTGGAAGGACTTTGATAGTCATTAAGTAATACTATTTTGATGAAAGGAATCAGTAACTAAAACTGTATGTTAGGAAGACCTATAATAAAACTCCTAAAAAAATATATATATTTTTGTAAGGACTGGGAGGAAATCAGTGCCTATAGCTGTATTTTTGGAAGGAATGGAAGGGAATCACTAATTTAAACTATTTTTGGAAGGACCAGGATAAAATCAGTCAGCAGCACAGTATTTTTCAAAAGACAACGACAAAATCAGTGACCAGCACAGTATTTTTCAAAAGACAACGACAGAATCGGTCACCAGCACAGTATTTTTCAAAAGACAACGACAGAATCGGTCACCAGCACAGTATTTTTCAAAAGACAACGACAGAATCGGTCACCAGCACAGTATTTTTCAAAAGACAACGACGGAATCAGTCAGCAGCACAGTATTTTTCAAAAGACAACGACAGAATCAGTCAGCAGCACAGTATTTTTCAAAAGACAACGACAGAATCAGTCAGCAGCACAGTATTTTTCAAAAGACAACGACAGAATCAGTCGCCAGCACAGTATTTTTCAAAAGACAACAACAGAATCAGTCAGCAGCACAGTATTTTTCAAAAGACAACGACAGAATCAGTCAGCAGCACAATATTTTTCAAAAGACAACGACAGAATCAGTCAGCAGCACAGTATTTTTCAAAAGACAACAACAGAATCAGTCAGCAGCACAGTATTTTTCAAAAGACAACGACAGAATCAGTCAGCAGCACAGTATTTTTCAAAAGACAACGACAGAATCAGTCAGCAGCACAGTATTTTTCAAAAGACAACGACAGAATCGGTCACCAGCACAGTATTTTTCAAAAGACAACGACAGAATCAGTCAGCAGCACAGTATTTTTCAAAAGACAACGACAGAATCAGTCAGCAGCACAGTATTTTTCAAAAGACAACGACAGAATCAGTCGCCAGCACAGTATTTATCAAAAGACAACAACAGAATCAGTCAGCAGCACAGTATTTTTCAAAAGACAACGACGGAATCAGTCAGCAGCACAGTATTTTTCAAAAGACAACGACAGAATCAGTCAGCAGCACAGTATTTTTCAAAAGACAACGACAGAATCAGTCACCAGCACAGTATTTTTCAAAAGACAACAACAGAATCAGTCGCCAGCACAGTATTTTTCAAAAGACAACGACAGAATCAGTCAGCAGCACAGTATTTTTCAAAAGACAACGACGGAATCAGTCAGCAGCACAGTATTTTTCAAAAGACAACAACAGAATCAGTCGCCAGCACAGTATTTTTCAAAAGACAACGACGGAATCAGTCAGCAGCACAGTATTTTTCAAAAGACAACGACAGAATCAGTCAGCAGCACAGTATTTTTCAAAAGACAACGACAGAGTCAGTCGCCAGCACAGTATTTTTCAAAAGACAACGACGGAATCAGTCAGCAGCACAGTATTTTTCAAAAGACAACGACGGAATCAGTCAGCAGCACAGTATTTTTCAAAAGACAACGACAGAATCAGTCAGCAGCACAGTATTTTTCAAAAGACAACGACAGAATCAGTCAGCAGCACAGTATTTTTCAAAAGACAACGACAGAATCAGTCAGCAGCACAGTATTTTTCAAAAGACAACGACAGAATCAGTCGCCAGCACAGTATTTTTCAAAAGACAACGACAGAATCAGTCAGCAGCACAGTATTTTTCAAAAGACAACGACAGAATCAGTCAGCAGCACAGTATTTTTCAAAAGACAACGACGGAATCAGTCAGCAGCACAGTATTTTTCAAAAGACAACGACAGAATCAGTCAGCAGCACAGTATTTTTCAAAAGACAACGACAGAATCAGTCAGCAGCACAGTATTTTTCAAAAGACAACGACAGAATCAGTCAGCAGCACAGTATTTTTCAAAAGACAACGACGGAATCAGTCAGCAGCACACTATTTTTCAAAAGACAACGACAGAATCAGTCAGCAGCACAGTATTTTTCAAAAGACAACGACGGAATCAGTCAGCAGCACAGTATTTTTCAAAAGACAACAACAGAATCAGTCGCCAGCACAGTATTTTTCAAAAGACAACGACGGAATCAGTCAGCAGCACAGTATTTTTCAAAAGACAACGACAGAATCAGTCGCCAGCACAGTATTTTTCAAAAGACAACGACGGAATCAGTCAGCAGCACAGTATTTTTCAAAAGACAACGACAGAATCAGTCAGCAGCACAGTATTTTTCAAAAGACAACGACAGAATCAGTCAGCAGCACAGTATTTTTCAAAAGACAACGACAGAATCAGTCAGCAGCACAGTATTTTTCAAAAGACAACGACAGAATCAGTCGCCAGCACAGTATTTTTCAAAAGACAACGACGGAATCAGTCAGCAGCACAGTATTTTTCAAAAGACAACGACAGAATCAGTCAGCAGCACAGTATTTTTCAAAAGACAACGACGGAATCAGTCAGCAGCACAGTATTTTTCAAAAGACAACGACAGAATCAGTCAGCAGCACAGTATTTTTCAAAAGACAACGACAGAATCAGTCAGCAGCACAGTATTTTTCAAAAGACAACAACAGAATCAGTCGCCAGCACAGTATTTTTCAAAAGACAACGACGGAATCAGTCAGCAGCACAGTATTTTTCAAAAGACAACGACAGAATCAGTCAGCAGCACAGTATTTTACAAAAGACGACAGAATCAGTCGCCAGCACAGTATTTTTCAAAAGACAACGACGGAATCAGTCAGCAGCACAGTATTTTTCAAAAGACAACGACGGAATCAGTCAGCAGCACAGTATTTTTCAAAAGACAACGACAGAATCAGTCAGCAGCACAGTATTTTTCAAAAGACAACAACAGAATTAGTCGCCAGCACAGTATTTTTCAAAAGACAACGACAGAATCAGTCAGCAGCACAGTATTTTTCAAAAGACAACGACGGAATCAGTCAGCAGCACAGTATTTTTCAAAAGACAACAACAGAATCAGTCGCCAGCACAGTATTTTTCAAAAGACAACGACAGAATCAGTCAGCAGCACAGTATTTTTCAAAAGACAACGACAGAATCAGTCAGCAGCACAGTATTTTTCAAAAGACAACGACAGAATCAGTCGCCAGCACAGTATTTTTCAAAAGACAACGACGGAATCAGTCAGCAGCACAGTATTTTTCAAAAGACAACGACAGAATCAGTCAGCAGCACAGTATTTTTCAAAAGACAACGACAGAATCAGTCGCCAGCACAGTATTTTTCAAAAGACAACGACAGAATCAGTCAGCAGCACAGTATTTTTCAAAAGACAACGACAGAATCAGTCGCCAGCACAGTATTTTTCAAAAGACAACGACAGAATCAGTCAGCAGCACAGTATTTTTCAAAAGACGACAGAATCAGTCAGCAGCACAGTATTTTTCAAAAGACAACGACGGAATCAGTCAGCAGCACAGTATTTTTCAAAAGACAACGACAGAATCAGTCAGCAGCACAGTATTTTTCAAAAGACAACGACAGAATCAGTCAGCAGCACAGTATTTTTCAAAAGACAACAACAGAATCAGTCGCCAGCACAGTATTTTTCAAAAGACAACGACGGAATCAGTCAGCAGCACAGTATTTTTCAAAAGACAACGACAGAATCAGTCAGCAGCACAGTATTTTTCAAAAGACAACGACAGAATCAGTCGCCAGCACAGTATTTTTCAAAAGACAACGACGGAATCAGTCAGCAGCACAGTATTTTTCAAAAGACAACGACGGAATCAGTCAGCAGCACAGTATTTTTCAAAAGACAACGACAGAATCAGTCAGCAGCACAGTATTTTTCAAAAGACAACAACAGAATCAGTCGCCAGCACAGTATTTTTCAAAAGACAACGACAGAATCAGTCAGCAGCACAGTATTTTTCAAAAGACAACGACGGAATCAGTCAGCAGCACAGTATTTTTCAAAAGACAACAACAGAATCAGTCGCCAGCACAGTATTTTTCAAAAGACAACAACAGAATTAGTCGCCAGCACAGTATTTTTCAAAAGACAACGACAGAATCAGTCGCCAGCACAGTATTTTTCAAAAGACAACGACGGAATCAGTCAGCAGCACAGTATTTTTCAAAAGACAACAACAGAATCAGTCGCCAGCACAGTATTTTTCAAAAGACAACGACAGAATCAGTCAGCAGCACAGTATTTTTCAAAAGACAACGACAGAATCAGTCAGCAGCACAGTATTTTTCAAAAGACAACGACAGAATCAGTCGCCAGCACAGTATTTTTCAAAAGACAACGACGGAATCAGTCAGCAGCACAGTATTTTTCAAAAGACAACGACGGAATCAGTCAGCAGCACAGTATTTTTCAAAAGACAACGACAGAATCAGTCGCCAGCACAGTATTTTTCAAAAGACAACGACAGAATCAGTCAGCAGCACAGTATTTTTCAAAAGACAACGACAGAATCAGTCGCCAGCACAGTATTTTTCAAAAGACAACGACAGAATCAGTCAGCAGCACAGTATTTTTCAAAAGACAACGACAGAATCAGTCAGCAGCACAGTATTTTTCAAAAGACAACGACGGAATCAGTCAGCAGCACAGTATTTTTCAAAAGACAACGACAGAATCAGTCAGCAGCACAGTATTTTTCAAAAGACAACGACAGAATCAGTCAGCAGCACAGTATTTTTCAAAAGACAACAACAGAATCAGTCGCCAGCACAGTATTTTTCAAAAGACAACGACGGAATCAGTCAGCAGCACAGTATTTTTCAAAAGACAACGACAGAATCAGTCAGCAGCACAGTATTTTTCAAAAG
>NC_090757.1:46076817-46079317 GCF_036898095.1 Palaemon carinicauda | reverse complement strand
AATGTTAATTAAGTTCGTTCATGAAATTAACAGGCACACAATTATACAAATATTACATTCCATATCCCCTTTTTATTCAATGTAAAAAAAAAATGCTTCTCTACCATGATCAGTAAACAAAGTTTGAAATCGATACAAAATGAAAAATCGATCAAAATTTACCCAAGAAAAAAAAATATTACTTAAAAAATTAATTTATCCTAAAAAATATATATAAATTAAAAATTTCATTTATCCTAAGAAAAAATATATCAATTAAAAAATTCATTTATCCTAGTTAAAAAAAAATATATATTAAAAATGCCATTAAAATACGTGCTATCCAACTTTCTTATAAATTCAGTAAAACTGTGACCCCTATACTTAAGGAATGGAGATAAGGCATGAAGACACTATCTATAATAAATGAAATATCACCTCCTTACTTAATCCACCCAGACTTGCCAATAGGTTGTCCAGACACTTGAGAAATATAATTAATTCTGTAGATATCAGTCAGTTATCAACACTTGGATCTCTCTCTCTCTCTCTCTCTCTCTCTCTCTCTCTCTCTCTCTCTCTCTCTCTCTCTCTCTCTCTCTCTCTCTCTATATATATATATATATATATATATATATATATAAATTAAATAGACAGTCACGACTAGCAACAACTTATTGAACTGTAAACTAACTGCAAGTTATCAACTGTCCTGTATACTACGTACCGACTGTATGTTATCAACTGTTCTGTAGACTACATACTAACTGCAAGTTATCACCAATACTGTAGACTACGTACCAACTGTATGTTATCAACTGTTCCTACATACTACCTATTAATTGCAAGTTATCACCCTTTCTGTAGACTATATGCTACTGCAAGCTATCACCCAGCCTATAGACATCAAAATAACTGCAAGTCATCACCCTTCTGTAGACTCCATACTAACTACAAGTTATCACCCGTCTTCTAGATGGCATATTACCTGCAAAGTATCACCATTTAAGGCAGACTACACTTTAAGTGCAAGTTAGCGACCTTCCTGTTGACTAGATACTAAGTTAGTTATCAACCCTGTTGTAGACTATATATTAACTGCAAGTTATCATACTAATAGCAAGTTACACCCTTCCTGTAGACTACATACAAACTTCTAGGTACTATTTTTTTCTCTAGACCAAATACTAACAAAAAGTTATCATTCAACTGTAGACTACATATAAACAGGTTATTCGCCCTCCTGTAGTATATATACTAACTGCAAGTTATCACCCTTTCTGTAGAATACATAACTACATGATTTTACTGTTATTATAGAATAATACAATAAAGTTATCAGCCTTTCTGTAGAATACATACAAGATTTTACTATTATTATAGAATACAATAAAGTTATCGGCCTTTCTGTAGAATACATAACTACATGATTTTACTATTATTATAGAATAATACAATAAAGTTATCAGCCTTTCTGTAGACCCACATACTAACTGCAGGTTAACACCCTTCCAGTAGACTAAATACTAAGTGCAAGTTATGACCTTTCCTGCAGACTACATACTAACTATTGTACAAGTTATCATTCTATTTATGAGCTACATACCTAATGCCTACTATCACATTTCAGTATAGTCTAAATAAAAAACTACATACCGGTATTCACTATTATTCATCTCTTATTGACAGCATTTGAATTATCAACTAAGCAACTAATTCCAGGTCTTGTCTTCTCCATCATAAGACTCAGGTTTACAAAAAATTATAGAAGTTTTATCCCTGCTGTAACCAGAATGTGGAATGTACAACCTAATCTAGAGGTTGGGATGACGAGTTTCCTCTCATAGTTTATATGCGACAGTTTAACGCTGTTACTGCTCTTAATCTTAAAATAAATTTGTGTCTTTTAATCATTACTTCTCAAATAGTTTTTGTTATTTCCTCTCCTCAATGGACTGTTTTCCTTGTTGGAACCTTAAGATTACAGCATCTTGCTTTTCCAACTTGAGTTGTAGCTTAGATGATGATAAAAAAAAAAATAATAGAGTAAATAATAATATAAATAATAATAATAATATAAATAATAATAATAATATAAATAATAATAATAATATTAATAATAATAATATTAATAATAATAATAATAATAATAATAACAAAAATAATATAAATAATAACATTAACAATATTATAATTATTAATAATAAAAATAATAATCATAAAAACAATAATAACACACAAAACTAACAATCAATCTCTCCTCACATGCTGTAAACATTTCCCACATTGAATAAATGAAAAGCGTTTCCTAATTCGTCTATTTTGAATTTTTTTTTTTTTTTTCAAAAAAAGCAGCCCCTAATGCATGATATTTAACTAAATTCATATCAACGGACATATACAACCCAAGTATTGTGCAAAATGAATGCAAGTTACATTACTCGAAAGTAGAATCTAGGAAACGAATCCTAAACTAGAAGGGCACCAGTTAAGCACTGGCCTCTGCTACGGCAGCTCATTT
>NC_090757.1:46069317-46071817 GCF_036898095.1 Palaemon carinicauda | reverse complement strand
AATTTGTATCAGCTGATGGAAGACGTTAGAGAACAAGCTGTTGTCTCGAGTAATTCATAAGTTTGTGTCGAGGTAGGAGGGAAGAAAGGGAGGGAAGAGTGGCGAAACCAAATCTCGGGAGAGGGGTGCAGGGTTTGAAGGTTTATTTTTGGAGGCAGTTGAATGCTTTCATTTCCTGCAAGCAGTTACACATTTCAAAAGATTATTTTTGGAGGAAGTTGCATTTCAATGCTTCGGGGTAGTTCAATGTATTGGTATATTTTTACAAGCAGTCACGTTTCTAAAAATTATTTTTGGAGGTAGTTGTAAACACTGGTTTATTTTTGCAAGCAGTTATGTTTCAAGATATTTTTGAAGGTAATTGAATGCATTGTTTTATTTTTGCAAGCAGTTACAGGTTTCAAAAGATTTTTGGAGGTAGCTAAGTTCACTAGTTTATTTTTGCAAGTTGTTTCAAAACATCTTTGGAGGTAATTGAATGCATTGATTTATTTTTGCAAGCAGCTAGATGTTTCAAAAGATTTTTGGAGGTAGCCAAGTTCACTAGTTTATTTTTGCAAGCAGTTATGTTTCAAAATATTTTTGGAGGTAATTAAATGCATTGCTTTTATTTTTGCAAGCAGCAACATGTTTCAATAGATTTTTGGAGGTAGCTGAGTTCACTAGTTTGTTTTTGCAGGCAGTTATGTTTCATAATACTATTACTGCTGGTAATTGAACCCACTGGTTTATTTTTTCCCAGCAGTTAAATATCTCAAAAGAATATTTTGGAGGTAGTTAAATGCATTGGTTTAGATTTGCCAGTGGTTACAAGTTTTCAATTATTACTTCTGAATGCAGTTGAATGCATTAGTTCAATATTTGTAAGCAATTTACATGGTTCAATAGATATTTTTTGAGGTAGTTGAATGCATTAGTTTATTTTTTGAGAACAGTTATATGTTATATTATTAATTTTGATGTAGTTGAATTTGAATGCACTGGGTTGTGTTTGCAAAGATTTAAGGATTTCAAAAATAATTTTGGCTGTAGTTAAATGCATTGAATCATTTCCACAAACAGTTACCTTTCCAAAGATTATTTTTGAGGTAGTTGAATGCATTGGTTTAATTTAAAATTAAGTATAGATTTCAAAAGATTACTTTTAGAGGAAGTTGAAAGCATCATTTAACTTTTGGCAAAAGTATACTTGTACGTGAGGTTGGCCGAGCTTTGAAAATATATATTCCTATACTAAATTTTCTTTAATGAGGCACATTTGCACCGACTCGCAGCGGTGCCCTTTTAGCTCTGAAAAAGTTTCCTGCTACCTGATTGGTTAGAATTAGCTTGTCCAACCAATCAGCGATCAGGAAACGTTTCCGAGCTAAAAGGGCACCGCTGCGAGTCTGTGCAAGCCTGCCTCGCTAAAAAAATTGAGTATAGGATTGGTGTATATCTAACACGTGACTCAAGATGTATAGATTATTTTTGGGGAGCTTAAGGTATCTTTGCCTAAAGTTTATTACCTCCGCCAACGAAGCTGGGAGGAAGTTAGGTTTTGACCTTTTTTATTAGTTTGTGAACAATTTCATGGCCACAATTTTACTCAGAATAGTGCAATTTTTCAGGTATTGCTTGTTATATTGAGACGGAATTGATTAAATTTTGAAAGTCCTAGGTCAAAGTTCAAGGTAAACCGAATTAAACCTAACCTTAACCCCAAGTTTGCACATGGTTGTCACACAGATTTTAAATACACCTACGGTCTAAATTGATCCTGAGAAAGACAACCTGACGTCCAGACGCGATCTGCCGTGGCGGAAGTCTGCACTCTTAGTGCTTTCCTACTTTAGGTAGTGTTCATTGCTTAGAAGGTAAATTGTCATATAACAGGTATGTAGTTTGAGGATTTCATTATCGGATAGAGCGAGTCTTCAAATATAAATGAAAACATTTAAGTGATTAAATTAAATAAATGCATAAAGGTTCCTATTCAAGAGTTTGGAGTTATAATTTTTTACCATTATATAGGTAATTTTTGGAATTTTTTAATTCTAACTAAATAATGTTTTAAAAAAAAATGTCCTTTGGGGAAAGGTACCGAAAATCAAAATATGGTTTAGATTTTGAATGATTACTGTGCGTGGAGTAGTGACCGCAACCATATTCTGAAACTATTATTTGAACAACTACTATTTTTACAGGATATGTTTTGAGCATTTAAATGAGAAAGGATGGACAAAATTGAAGGTATATTTTGGAAAGGATATACACATGCTATCTTAGCAGAGTTTTTGCATTAATTTTAATCATCAGGAAGTAATTTTAATGCATGTTCAGAACCTATTGTCATTTGAACAGTAAAATTTTGTGTATCATTGCTTTATAATAGGATGAAATTTCTTTACTGCCTTCATAAAGCGCCGATCATGCAATAAACGTTCCTATTTATCGGGAATACGATATTTAGAAAAACGCTAATTTTTGGTTTTCATTGTTATAAATTCTCAAATGCTAC
>NC_090757.1:46049317-46051817 GCF_036898095.1 Palaemon carinicauda | reverse complement strand
GCTACAGCACAATATCAGCTAGCTTAGGGACTCCACTACAGACTATAACTTACTATATGTATATGTCTGTGAAGGTTGCAAAACAGGTTACTAAAGGACGCCTACAACTATCCGACCAGATAAAATACTTTTATAACTATCCGACCAGATAAAATACTCTTATAACTATCCGACCAGATAAAATACTCTTATAACTATCCGACCAGATAAAATACTCTTATAACTATCCAACCAGATAAAATACTCTTATAACTATCCGACCAGATAAAATACTCTTATAACTATCCGACCAGATAAAATACTCTTATAACTATCCAACCAGATAAAATACTCTTATAACTATCCGACCAGATAAAATACTCTTATAACTATCCGACCAGATAAAATACTCTTATAACTATCCGACCAGATAAAATACTCTTATAACTATCAAGCCAGATAATGGACCCCTTAAACTATCTATCTGACCAGATACAGGACTCCTCCGACTATCTATCAGATCAGATAAAGGCTCCTACAACTATCTATTAGACCAAATAAATGCTCCTACAACGATCAGACCAGATAAAGGCTCCTACAACGATCAGAACAGATAAAGGCTCCTACAACTATCAGACCAGATAAAAGACTCCTACAACTATCAGACCAGATAAAGGACTCCTACAACTATCAGACCAGATAAAGGACTCCTACAACTATCAGACCAGATAAATGACTCCTACAACTACCAGACCAGATAAAGGAATCCTACAACTACCAGACCAGATAAAGGAATCCTACAACTACCAGACCAGATAAAGGAATCCTACAACTACCAGACCAGATAAAGGAATCCTACAACTATCAGGCCAGATCAGGACCACAAATGACCTCGGCAACTACCAGACCAGATAAATGACTCCTACAACTACCAGACCAGATAAAGACCACATAAATGACTCCTACACCTACAAGACCAGATAAAGGACTCCTACACCTACAAGACCAGATAAAGGACTCCTAAAACTATCAGACCAGATAAAATCTCCTACAACTATCTGACCAGATAAAGGACTCCTACAACTATCTGACCAGATAAAGGACTCCTACAACTATCTGACCAGATAAAGGACTCCTACAACTATCTGACCAGATAAAGGACTCCTACAACTATCTGACCAGATAAAGGACTCCTACAACTATCTGGCCAGATAAAGGACTCCTACAACTATCTGGCCAGATAAAGGACTCCTACAACTATCTGGCCAGATAAAGGACTCCTACAACTATCTGGCCAGATAAAGGACTCCTACAACTATCTGGCCAGATAAAGGACTCCTACAACTATCTGGCCAGATAAAGGACTCCTACAACTATCTGGCCAGATAAAGGACTCCTACAACTATCAGACCAGACAAAGGCTCCTACAACTATCTGACCAGATAAAGGACTCCTACAACTGTCAGACCAGATAAAAGACTCCTACAACTATCAGACCAGATAAAGGACTCCTACAACTATCAGACCAGATAAAGGACTCCTACAACTATCAGACCAGATAAAGGACTCCTACAACTATCAGACCAGATAAATGACTCCTACAACTACCAGACCAGATAAAGGAATCCTACAACTACCAGACCAGATAAAGGAATCCTACAACTATCAGGCCAGATCAGGACCACAAATGACCTCGGCAACTACCAGACCAGATAAATGACTCCTACAACTACCAGACCAGATAAAGACCACATAAATGACTCCTACACCTACAAGACCAGATAAAGGACTCCTAAAACTATCAGACCAGATAAAATCTCCTACAACTATCTGACCAGATAAAGGACTCCTACAACTATCTGACCAGATAAAGGACTCCTACAACTATCTGACCAGATAAAGGACTCCTACAACTATCTGACCAGATAAAGGACTCCTACAACTATCTGGCCAGATAAAGGACTCCTACAACTATCTGGCCAGATAAAGGACTCCTACAACTATCTGGCCAGATAAAGGACTCCTACAACTATCTGGCCAGATAAAGGACTCCTACAACTATCTGGCCAGATAAAGGACTCCTACAACTATCTGGCCAGATAAAGGACTCCTACAACTATCTGGCCAGATAAAGGACTCCTACAACTATCTGGCCAGATAAAGGACTCCTACAACTATCTGGCCAGATAAAGGACTCCTACAACTATCTGGCCAGATAAAGGACTCCTACAACTATCTGACCAGATAAAGGACTCCTACAACTATCTGACCAGATAAAGGACTCCTACAACTGTCAGACCAGATAAAAGACTCCTACAACTATTAGATGAGATAAAGGACAACTACAATTATCAGACCAGATTAAGGACTCTTACAACCATTAGACCAGATAAAAGACTCCTACAACTATCGGACGAGATTAAGGACTCCTACAACCATTAGACAGATAAATGGCTCCTACAACTACCAAACCAGATAAATGACTCCACCTATAAGACCAAATAAAGGGTTCCTACATCTA
>NC_090757.1:46036817-46044317 GCF_036898095.1 Palaemon carinicauda | reverse complement strand
AAAACCTTTAACGAGACATAAAACCTTTAGCGAGACATAAGGTTGGGGAGGGCTAACCACGTAGGTTTCGGTAATCTGAGAAAAGAGAGCTTAGCTCACCAAACGGTCCGCAGGGCTCCACAGGGCACTAGAAGACTTGGAAAACCTAGGCCTACTTGGCTGAGGACTACGAAGAGCGAAGTAGGAGATGATGAATGGAGAAGTATTGAATTAAAAGCTCGAGATAGAGAAGACTGGCGAAATCTAACCGAGGCCCTTTGCGTCAATAGGCGTAGGAGATGATGATGATATTTTAGGAGCAATAAGCAGCCATGTACATCAACAGATATAACCAGATCAAAATATACAGTACAGTAGATTAGGTTCCATTAGCGATAATTTAATCTTGCCATGAAAAAAAAATTATTGGTTTACATAAATGTTTTTTCGAACCTAATGAGGACTTCTGTAGTTTTAAAAAGATTAAAACAACCATTATTACATTTAAGAATCCTTGGTAATTTCTGATGTCATTCACTCCTCCCTTATTAAGACCTAAAATAATAATACATACAATTATATGGATACATATAGTTCTTGTTCTTGATAAATAACATTAAAATATGGTGACTCCTAAAAACTAGGCAGTATAGAGCCCTAAGAATCCTGATGTCATTAAAAGTTAAGATAAATTATCTGATAATATGCAGCCTTGTATCGACATGACAATCTTTGTTGCCTATAATTAGAAGGTCTTTTACCAAAATACGTTAAAGTTAATTAAATTAGCTGGTATGTAGACAGAATCTATTGAAACAATATAAGCTGGTATTGTCGACAGAATGTTAAGAAACTAACAAACTGGTTGGTATATCGACAGAATCTCAAGAAAAAACATGCTGGTATGTCGAAAAAAAAAAACTAATTCTATAGAAACATCCAAACAAATATCACCTTCAAACTGTGAATCACACATTAGGCAGAAATCAAATGGCAATGTGCAACAGCCTTAAATAAAACTTCACATTACCATGTCTAATATATTCACGTAATTGGAACAAGAATAACAGAATTTCCTTTACCCACGTATATAGGCTATCCCCGATTGGCTAGCATGAAAGGCGCATGTGAAATTTCCCAACCCTAGAACAAGCATGGTTACTGCATACACCACAATCAAAGGGCCCGAACGGAAGAACGAAATTGACCTAAAACAAAACTAGAAAAGCACTCAGAGTCCAGACCTCCGCCACGGCAGCTTATTTATCGAAACCGGATTGCTTTTCCCAAAATCGATTTAGACCGTAGGCGTATTTGAAGTCTGTGACAACCATGTGCGAACTTAGGGTTAAGGTTAGGGTTAATTCGGTTGACCTGACCTTGACCATTGACTAAGGACTTAAAATTTAATCACTTTCACGTCTCAACCTAACAATCCCTGTTCACCAAAAAAAGAAACAGGGCCGAAAACAAAACCTCCTCCCAACTTCGTTGGCGGAAGTAAAAAAGTGACTCCAAAACAAAGATGGGAACCTAACAACTTTGGAAAGACAAGTACTAAAACTCGCATGGGAATCTTGGTGGTAAAACTTCCCCTAAGTTTGCATTTTGCTAGTTATAGCTGTTTAAGCTAAAATGCACCAAATCACGATAATTAAGTTCTTAAATCTCCTTCCATGAAGTAAACAGTTCGCCATCCCGAGCAGAACTCAATATTTCAACTATCATTCAGGCAGAACTTCTAAAAAACATTTTTATTTTGAATTAGTATTTATGGATAAATAAAGAGATGTTCTAAATGTTAAATTTAGACCATTTCATTTAGGACGTTAGATAATATACATACTTTTAATAAGAAATTGAGTTATAGCTACACCGGTTTAGAAAAGTGCTCTGAAATATCAGGCATGTAGTTCATACAGACCTATTTCGAATATATCCTTTATTTCAAAAGCTAGAATACGTAATTCCTGAAAAAAAAACTAGTTAGTCACTTATAAAAAAAAATCGAGGCATTGCCAGACATCGAGTCAGGAGATAGAATTA
The DNA here is from genome assembly GCF_036898095.1 of Palaemon carinicauda. Lineage (NCBI taxonomy): Eukaryota > Metazoa > Arthropoda > Malacostraca > Decapoda > Palaemonidae > Palaemon > Palaemon carinicauda. Next base: position 46,042,292 of record NC_090757.1, on the reverse strand, counting down.
TATTTTTTACAGACAGTGATTTGCTCTAGGGTAAATGATATGCTGGAAATGGAGGAGGAGGAGACCTGTGGAATCTTGATCTTCCTTTCGTAAGGAAGTATCTGGATGAATACCATGTTAAGAAACTTGTGATTAGCTGTGTCATTGCCAGGATTGGCTATTGCAAATTCATCTACTACAATCTACACAAAGGGAAACTTGAGAAATTTCAAACTATAAAAAAACAGGATAAAAAGTGCCCCCCCCCCCCCCCCCCGAAGGATTAGTCCTATAATAATTGAATTACACTGACTGCCTATTAAAGCTAGAATAGAGGTTAAGATATGTGCAATAACACAAAGTTATCAGAACCGGACATTGAAAATATATAAGAATTGTTAAGCATCGTGCAACCAACAAATCGTATACACACGAGAATAGTTACAGGTGGGTTCAATTTACTAGAGCCACGATTTATGTCTATTGCAAGGGCAATTCAATTGGCCTTGGTCTGCTGTAGGCTCTAGAGCTTTCAAACATACGGCCACAAGACAGTACAACAAGCTCCCACTTGACATCCAAAAGACTCAAGATATTATGGTTTTCAGGACGAAACTGAAGCCTTCTTGTTTTTGCCTCGATTAATGTGGAATACTCTAAATACCCAAGACTATAGGCCTATGCGACAAACAGATCTTGTAAATCCTGAAGGGTGCAGGATTCTCCTGTGAGATAGTATAGAAAGTTGCCATTAAAGTGAGAGTAAAGTAAATTCGTTGGACAAATGCAGGCCAAACCGATCCTACGAACTATTAATACAATAAAATAAGACTGCAGGGTATAGCTTAATAAGTTATTTGTGTAAGGCTTTTAGTGAAATTATAATATATGACGCCGTTCAATATATTTCCCATAAGATTACCAATATACCAAATCAATCCTACATTCCATTATTTACAAATATATATACTCAAGTATTTAGTCTAACTTCATTTCTAATCAACCCATCTATTACATAATTTTCGCTTCAATTATAAATCTGAAATTCATGAATACCAGCGCGGCTGAATATACAACAAAAATTACACAAGCAGCCGTTTCTAGTAAACTACAGGGCAAAGGCCTCAGACTTGCACATTTACATCTGGGTTAGGCCAGTTTTCATAACCACCCTGACCACTACGGATTGGTGATTTTGGTGCACTTTCGTCTGATAGCTCACAGGGAACCTACTTAGTATGGTTGGCCATAACTAGTACAGCTTTGCTATCATGGCGATGGGCATACCCTTGTATTACGTTAAGGTATGGCCACTCAAAAATTTATCTGGAATCGACTAAATTAGTCAATAAATTAGGCCTATACTAGCCAGAACGCTCAAAATATATCTAGGATATACCATCCTTGAAACCTATTAAACTAAACCAAAGCTAAAAAAAAATAAGTTTGATAAATAATAGCATACTAATACAATGAACCATTTACCAACAAGCTAATAAATATATTACATGAAATATTACCTGAAAGTTATTTAGTTAATATAAAGAAAAGCACAACTGTAAATCCGTATATACCTATGCGACACCAGTAAATATTTCATGAACCCAATGGGAGTGAACATAAAATATTTATCATTCTTAGATTAAGTCTGCCTTGTCCCAGAAGAGACAATTCATATACAAATATTTAAATATATGAACATCTGATAAATGGAAAATGTAAAAGGAGCATTTATATATATACATATATACATACATATATACATACAGTATATATATACATACATATATACATATATATACATACATACATATACACATATATATACATACATTAATATATGCATACATATACATTAAATATACATACATTAATATATACATATATACATATGTATATATACATGTATATATACATGTATACACACATTCATTATTATTATATATATATATATATATATATATATATATATATATATATATATATATATATATAGCACTGTATGTTCTCCACCAGGTGTCTTATCTTTCACAGCACTAGTTACCAATAACAACCGTTAACGAGACAGCAAATGATTACGAACGGCCAAATAGATCGGCATGAACGAAACTGCCTTCACGGACCTGTTAACCGGAGGAACTACCCATTCACTATCTGTAGAAAATGTAAATTAGATGAGAGACCTGAAATTTGCCGGACTTTGAGTAGGCCCATTCTATAGCTACTGTACAACGTAGGCTTACATATACGCTGAGCATACTCTGTAACATAACTGGTATGTTGTTATTTGTCCGTTAATTGTTTGTTACTGTAACGTAACTAATCTTGTTTGTTTCCCGTTGATTGTTTGTTACTGTAACGTAACTAATGTTATTTGTTTGTTAATTGGGTTTTCGAATATGTTGGTTAATGGTAAGATTGTCTGATTGAGCATTTGTTTCTGCTTGTAGGGTTGAAGGTTTTTGTTTACATGTGCACTAAAATGAAAGAAGAAATGCTGCTCTGCTGCTCTGAGTTGTATCTTTCTTGGATTGCTATATATATATATATATATATATATATATATATATATATATATATATATATATATATATATATATATATAATCAAAATATGGTGCTATCTTTTCCGGTCCGCTGCAATGACTAGCGCCATCATAATATACAGTTCGTCCCGTCACAATTATAATTTGACCGGACCTGGTCCAACCTAATTCGGAGATTATCTAGGAAACCTTCTAGTAATTTCACTAGATGCGTGTTCATTTCTTGTTACAGCTAACTTGCGTTTGTAGTTGGATTAACAATAGAGCATCCATCGGGGACTGGGCCCTACTAAAACCATTTACAGAGGATACATAATCTTCCTTCTCCATAAATGACATAAATGAGACAACTGTTGAGAATTAAACCTAGAACAAAGTTCGAAGATAAGCCTAATGAATCACCTGAATAGGATATCCAAATTATTTAAGGATATCTGCTTCTCGTAAAACTAACAAATCCTGTAAACACAAGAAAAGTTACAGATGGGTTCAAGTTATTCACTGTTAAAAAATTTGCATTGAAAAACCGGTAAATATTTATCATGTTTATTCCAAGATATTTATCGTTTTATAAACAGATATATTCACACAAAAGAGTGATATTAAAGTCACCAAGTAAAAGATAATAACAATGTATGGTGAAATTACGGTCGCCTATGATTCACTGAAATACTGCTGAGAACAGCCTATTTTCACGGTGTATTTCAGATTACGATTTTTTATTTTTTTTAACAGTGTTGAATTCAAGATTTATGTCTACTGTAGGTTCTAGAGCTTTAAAATATAGGGCCCCAAGACTATATAACAAGCTAACTAAAATAACTAAAATCCCAAAGGACGAGAGATAATAAGCTTCAAAAAGTAGTTTCCTTAGTGCTTCGATTATGTGGATTTGACAATTAACGTTGTGTGATACTTGAAATACATGAGAATGTAGGTTGTAGAGCTTTAAAATATACGGCCCCAAGACTATATAACAAGCTCTAACTAGAAACCCAAAGGACGAGAGATAATAAGACCAAAAGGTAGTTTCCTTAGTGCTTCGATAATGAGGATTTGACAATTAACGTTGTGTGATACTTGAAATACATGACGATGTGCGCGAAAATAATTTTTGAATGTCCTATAGGGCATAGGATTGTTTCCATTTGTAACAGGATCATAAAAACAGTCGTTAAAGCCTTATCATCAATACAGGTTTGTCATTTCTACGCATTTGAAATATTTCGTTCGACTTTATTCAGATAAAATTGTCACTTGGATGGGCCAAGCAATGCAAAGCAAGAAAACAACTATATTTTTTTTTTCACTGAATAAAATGGATGAAATCATAAATAATCTTTACAGAAATCATTTCGAAGTTTTCAACCAAGAATTCGTAACCTCTCAAAATTGTTAAAACGTGTTATTTTACACAGTTTTCAGAGAGAGAGAGAGAGAGAGAGAGAGAGAGAGAGAGAGAGAGAGAGAGAGAGAGAGAGAGAGAGAGAGCTTTTATATATATTATGATAAACTTATAGCTTTTCGATACACAGCAACTTAATAATGATTCAGAAGAAAATTATCCAACTCCACTTTTAAAGTTTTTTTTTCTCCAAACAGACTGATTCTAATATAATTTTCACATATCATCGATGCAATTCAGATTTCAATAAAAGGATTGCATTAGCTTAAAGAGCCCTAATTACGACTATTTCTATCCTGTAATAGGCCAGAAGTACATATCCGTTATAAAAACTTACAAAAATGTCACGATCTTCAAAATTTCCGTTGGCGAACTGGTGGTTATAACTTATCTACTTCAACCTAGATGTTCAAAATGCAAAGCAAACAATTTAAAAAAATTACCTTCTCATACGAACAGAGACCCGTGATAACACAGCATTCAAAATTCTTAAAGGAATAACACGTAGATTACTACTATCTATCCACGCTTAGCACAAATCAGTCAAGATGTAAAGGATACAAACTGGAATTGAAAAGATACATCACTTAATGTGGTAATTTCTTTACATACAAAATAGCAAATACATGTAACAGACTTCCAGCGGATGTAGTGAACTGTAACACAGTAAACGAGTTCAAGAGTAAGTTAGACAAAAATCACAAAAACTCACTAAACATTCAAACCAAATCGCTCTACCCAGGAGCAAATAGTCTCTCCCCAGATGTACTAAATAAAAAGTCTTTTGAGACATCCAAAATCCTTGTAACTTTATAACACGAGGTTCGAGGTCATATTTGGGAAGGTCGTTTTTACTTGAGCCTTGAATCTAAGAACTACTAATGGTTACAAACCAGGTGGTATATGAAAAATACAAATAATGAAAAACCTGCATGCATAGCTTATATATATTTAAAAAACATGACAAACAAGATAGTTAACAAATCTAAACCGGGTAAATACATTTCATATCTGCTATATTCATAGAAATATATAAATCTAACTGACATACTGATGTTGTAATGGTTTAATAGCAAATCGTACTTAACACGACACAGCAAAACATCTTCCCAATAAAGAGTACACTTTTAATTAGCTAGAAGGATGAATCTATTGATTTAGCCTTTGGTAATCATTGCTACAGAGCATTCATTGCTTTATGAAAGACAACAGCTCATTTGAATCTGTCGAAAATATAAAAGATTTCTTGCATGACACGTTTTTCTATATCAGCTGACTTTGTCTTCTATATAAAATGGATAACATGTCTTATACCATCACACATTAATACGCTTCACTTTATTATAGTTATAGAGCACATGCCATTAATCCATATAGCTTATCTGTAGCAAGATAAATAAAATTTATCTAGACAAATTTGATGATATAGGTATCGTGCACGACTCAGAAAAATCTCAACTTAGCACCCCATAACTATCAAACAATAATACGAATTAAAAACCTGCAATATAGTTTCACAGATTGCTAAACAGTACATTCCGTACCG
>NC_090757.1:46016817-46031817 GCF_036898095.1 Palaemon carinicauda | reverse complement strand
ATAAGACACGTGAGTGACAAACATAGAATATCTGAACCAAGAACAAATAGTAAATTTGGTGAAAGGGCTTTTAGCTACTGTGGGCCTAGACATTATAATAAACTGCCAACTGAAATGAAGGACTTAAAAGGGAGCAATTGAATTTAAGAAGAAACTAAAGACATTACTTTTCACAAGATCATATGATTTGGAAGATGCTACAATCAAAGAATTGTATAAGTTATAATGAAAATGTTTCGTTAGATGATTAATATGGACCCGCCCGAGTAGTAGTTCACTCGACTTCAGTGGAGGGTTGGATTTAAACCGAAAACAAGTAAGCAAGTAAGTAAACGGAATTTGAACAGAGTTCCCCTCATTGATATGACCAAGAAAGCAGCCTATTAAATATTTTCCCAAAGTTTACGAGAGGTATGGATATGCATATTTTCATGTAGAATGACGTAAATGTTTATAGGTAGTGATAAAATGTAAAATACAAGGCTTCAGCATTGCAAACCGGACCAAACAAAATTATAAGCCAAACTGAAGCATGGCTGTTCACAAACTTCCCTTACATACCTACACTTGTTTACTTGTTTTGGGTTTAAATCCAACCCTCCACTGAAGTCGAGTGAACTACTTCTCGGCCGGGTCCATAATCATCTAACGAAACATTTTCATTATAACTTATACAATTCTTTGATTGTAGCATCTTCCAAATCATATGATCTTGTGAAAAGTAATGTCTTTAGTTTCTTCTTAAATTCAATTGCTCCCTTTTAAGTCCTTCATTTCAGTTGGCAGTTTATTATAATGTCTAGGCCCACAGTAGCTAAAAGCCCTTTCACCAAATTTACTATTTGTTCTTGGTTCAGATAGTCTATGTTTCTCACTCATATGTCTTATGGTAACATTTGTTTCTACAGTATACTGGTCCTCCTTAAGTTTTGTTCCAGCCAAGCAGTGTGCCAAATGTCAATAAAATGTGAAACGATTGGTACAAAAAAGGGCTAATTTCAAAATGGTACTTTTAGCAAAACCTTTCTCACAAGAAATAACTAATACCAAAGTAATCTTATAATGGAATCAAGCTTCAAAGTCAAAATATTAGCTAAACAACCGTTTCCAATAAGCCACTATAAATATGCGAAAAATATATAAATAAGAAATAAAACAATTCAAAATTCCCAATGTACCGATAAATTCGAAAAAAAAAAAAACAATTAAGACAATCTTAGGATGCCAGCAACAACAGCATATAGTACAATACTAATTGAGTCAGTTTTACTTTCTTAAATTAAAAAAAATATATATATATAAAATTTGAAAACTTTTGTTTAATTCTGAACTTTCCCGAAAGAATAGTTACAACTTTTGTTTAATTCTGAACTTTCCCTAAAGAATAGTTACAACTTTTGTTTAATTCTGAACTTTCCAAAAAGAATAGTTACAACTTTTGTTTAAATCTGAACTTTCCCTAAAGAATAGTTACAACTCTTGTTTAATTCTGAACTTTCCCTAAAGAATAGTCACAACTTTTGTTTAATTCTGAACTTTTCCTAAAGAATAGTTACAAACTAAAGTTTGTGTTCATGAAATTTTTAAAACCCGGTCAAAAATTCAACATAGTGCTAACCTATATAGCATTTGAACTGTAGAACTAGAATCACTTTCAACCTAGCACATTTTTGGTCAACAAGCCTGTGAAACAACATCTAAAATCTGTCTTTCTTTACTTAAACTTATCCTAATATTTGTCCTTCGACTTATACCCAACAAGATTTCAATTAGACTATTCCCTGTTACACCACTAGTTACATAGCATATTTTAGTAATTTAGACCATTACAAAAGTCAATTTGTGGATTACATAAAAAGTAATTGCCTATACGGTGCCGGTTTAGTATGTGGCCTACCTTTCGAATATGGCCTACGAAATTCTATGTTTTAGTTTGTGGCCTAACCTAACATAACCTTACCTAACAAGCCAGGTAAGCCACATACTAAACCAGAATAAAAAAAGGTAGGCCACATACTAAACCATTATAAAAAAAAAGGTAGGCCACATACTAAACCAGAATAAAAATGTTAGGTCACATACTAACCCAGAATAAAGAAAGGTAGGCCCCGTACTAAACCGGCATCGCCTATACTTGCTACGTAAGGGAAATAAAAGTCCGATAACAGTCACCAGTGCTAACTACATTTCAGTTCATTAGACAGATTAAAGACAACATTCCTTAATGCCTTATAATTTAAGAGTCTGGTCAGTCACGTTTGAATTACCTTCATATTCCTGAGCTCTATCATCATAGGCCTAATGCCTAAACCCTTTTTAGGTAAGAAGTCAAATTACAGTCACCAGACATAGCTACCCACTCATTCCTAAGTTAACAGTTACTTGTACCATCTACTATCTAATCCTTATATAATTAAAGTCATCAATTTAATTAAGCTCTAATTCACACATACATATACACCTCTGTGTGTGTGTATATATATGTGTATATATATATATATATATATATATATATATATATATATATATATATATATACTGTATATATTACTTGCTAAGCTATAACCTTAGTAGGCAAAGCAAGATTCTATAAGTCCAGGGGCTCCACCCTGGAAAATAGCCCAGTAAGGAAAGGAAAATAAAATATAATAAGAGTAACAACATTAAAACAAATACCTCATGAGCTTAGTTTACTAAACGTTGAAATTCAACTTAAAATTATATCGCCTTGGGATTCTAACATAAGACCAGTGGAAACATGAATAAAACATTGAAACAGCAGATTATGGGGAAAATGGTTAAAATGTAAAGAACGAGTCAAAAAGTTACAGAAAAAGAACCCTTCATTTATGTAAGTACTAAACAAAAAATTTCAAATTAAAATGTAAATATGCTAACTATTCGTGAGTATACAGTATAGCTCTATTAATGATAATGAGCTTATGCTCAAAGATAATAAAGCATGATGAAAAAAACAATACTTTATGAACCATTGATTGTGAGTTTAAGCTTCAGAAATCCAACCACGGCCATTAATATTTACTAGTATAAAAGCACTGAGCTCAGACCATCACCAAACCAGATCAGTTCCCACTAGTACAGTATAGGCCTATACAACCTCACCCTTCACTAGACCATATTCATTAGTTTTAGAAGACAATTATCAGCAACAACACTATTACGTGGCGACTGCTAGACCTGATGATGGCTTAATGCTTAAAATTTCTACAGAGTAATGTGTCCTTTAATTTTGAGTAATAAGTAAAAATGTCCAAAGTGGTCCACTATCGCGATAGTAAAGAATCCTGGACTCAGATGGTGCTCTGGATTACTGCAAAAATTTAATCACTTCAAAATTAAACCTATTTCTGACATACGCCTACCCTGAAATTCTTTCTTTCTTCTTTCTTTCTTTGATGGCTGCTTTTGCGGTCCCATACAGCAGGGAAACCCCGCTTTCTACAGGACCCCCACTGTCGTTATACCTTGTTCGTTCAGAGTATTTAACGTTTCATATCACGTATTGTTCATTTACTGTTAAATAGTCACTGTCAAAGGACTCGTGAAATAAGAAAGTCTGATGGCAGACAAACAAACAAAAACACACAGACAGAGAAGTGAAAACATAACCACCTTGACGATGGTACTTAGACAATTACAATTCATAAAGTTAGACTGCAATTTTCATTGCAAAGATTAAGCAACTGTCAGGACAAGAACAACAAAAATATTCTTATCTATAATATAGAATCTATCTAGATCTTATCATTTATAACGATAAAGACAAAAGAAAAATTGATCTTTTACAGATAAATACTTCACCCTGTTAATACCAAACTGAAGGAAATAAATATTTTGATAAAGACAGATAAACAATGTGAAATAGGACGAGTAATAATACACACGACAATGTGTGACAGAAGTAAATACTAATGTGACAACCACAACAGCCTGAATCCATCTATATTATCAAAAGCTGTGGAATGGTGATACAATATTAAAAAAAAAAGTATCAACTGATTGAAAAAAAGTTATAACAGCTCAAATGTTAAACGTGAAGACATGACTTCAAGGTGTCATAAAATTAGCACTTATGTATATGCGTGTATGTATCTATATATATATATATATATATATATATATATATATATATATATATATATATATATATATATATATTATATATATATATATATATATATATATATATATATAACAGATTTTGCAGTTAAGTAATCACAATGTCAAAATACTATAGTTACCTTGATAATCACCGTTTGAATTCCTTACTAATGTACAAGGCATATTTAATAAGCCACCCAATGTATTACGAAGTAAATAACAGCACGCCAAGGTAACTGAAATTCCAATAGGTTATGATTGGCTACCTACTCTAACATTAACAACTTTATATCAAATATACCAATATCGACAAAATTTGAGTATTCTTTAATATACTTTTAATATTAAATATTAACTATTGATATACTTTTAATATTAAATATTAACAATTGATATACTTTTAATATTAAATATTAACTATTGATATACTTTTAATATTAAATATTAACAATTGATATACTTTTAATATTAAATATTAACTATTGATATACTTTTAATATACCTTATCTCCACGAGCCATAATTCAAACCATGGAATTACTGGAAACATCACCACACTTCATAAGAGCAAAATAAATAAAACAATGAAAAGGGGATGTTCAATTATACACTACAGAAAAAAATCTAAAAAGTTGTCTACGATATGGCAATATATGAACAAAAATCTAGAATATTACCAAAATAAACCCAAAGAAATTTATACAATAATAAGTGACTAGTATTCTTGATAACTTTATACTAAAGTTGACAAGGGAAAACTTATCCATGGAACTAGGTCTATGTAAATTCAAAATAAAATTATTAATAAATTGGGATATATTTCAGGTATGAATTACTATAAAACAAATAATCTATGTGAAATATATATATATATATATATATATATATATATATATATATATATATATATATATATATATATATATATGTTAAGTGATGTGCAGAGTGTGATAATACTCATTTAACATCACTTTATGTCAGTGTTTTGCCACTTGTAGTATCAATACAATGAATTTATGTTGTGAATAAATAATTTGGAACACGTAGGTTAAAATAAGCCCCGGAAAATCACCAACCCAACAATTGCTATAAAAAAAAAAAAAAAAAAAAAAAAAAAAAAAAAATCCTATGTACAACAAACTCCACAACTGGTACAAGCGGCATATGCGGCGTTCTAAAGAGAATCTATGTACTTTGACGTATAAACTATGGGGAAATTTAATAATTAACGGCAGAAAATATACCATATAATAACGCAAAAGCACAGAACCTGTATCAAATTTAAAAATGTACTGTAATTAAGGAGCTCAAATTTCCAATTCCGTTGCTACTCAACTTGCTAATGGAAAATAGCCAGATTTTCTAAGCTGTTTACAGGGGATGACATCTACATTCTTAAACTAAAAGTGGATGATACCATCCCGAGTTCGTTATTTTCAAATTGTCCAGAACTCGTCTCTTAGACTGACGATATATCATAGCCCCTCATATGATGTAAACCTTAAGTATACCAGTCATATGGATAGTCCCACCGTTCATAAATTGTGGTACCGGGTAAGTATATGATCTTTACTTACTTTACTTTAAGGGCTGCTTTTCTAGTCCTATACTGATGATATGACACCATGGCGTCATAGAATTAGCACGATCGTTAAATATGTTTAACCATAAATGTGAAAAACAGACATCAGCTAATAGTGGATAATACCATCCCACGTTTATATTTTCAAAGTGGCCCAGAACTCGTCTCTTAGACTGACGATATATCATAGCCCCTCATACTACGTAAAACCTTGAGTACACCAGCATATGGATAGTCCTACCGTTCACAAATTGTGGTACCGGGTAAGTATATCTTTACTTTACTTCAAGGGCTGCTTTTCTAGAATGACCAGGCTGACATGAATCTTTTTATTGTTTAAATATGACATATCTGTTTTTGACGTAGTTAATAGTTTATATAGGACATATCTGTTTTGACGCTGTTATTGTTTTTAGAATAGTTAATTTATTCTCATCATTTATTTATTTCCTTATTTCCTTTCCTCACTGGGCTATTTTTCCCTGCTGGAGCCCTTGGGCTTATAGCATCTTGCTTTTCCAACTAGGGTTGTAGCTTGGCTGCTAATAATAATAATAATAATAATAATAATAATAATAATAATAACATACCGGAGATATGACATCACGGCGTCATAGAATTAGCACGTTCGTTAAAAATGTTTAACCATAAATGTGAAAAATAGACATCAGCTTTTGCACCTTAAGACCTAAGTAATCATGAGGTCTAACTACTAGTTGCCTTTGTAATTACCGTTCAAACTAATAAGTCCATATCCGGTTAGGCGCCAAATAACGGCCAGCCAAGGAAGCTACATTTCTAAAAAGTTTGATTGGCTGCCTACTAAAGCAACATACGAATTTTAAACTACATTACATTAACAAAATATACCCAAGGTCTATAACTAATATCCATAGACCTTGATTATACCTTTATCTTCTCAAGTCATATTTAATACCAAGGAGTATTACTTGAAATATCACTTTCATTGATAAGAGCAATAAATAAATTTTTTTTTTTGTTTAAACAAGAGAAAAATGACAAAAAGTTGCCTACGAAATGGCAAGAATATATAAAATCATTTTAGAATATTACCAGGAAAAACACTAAAGTCATTCTTGATAAATAGAAGCTAAGGTTTACACGAGAAAAGTTATCCATGGGACTAGGCATATGTGAAGAGTTTAAATCAATGTAAATTTTAATTGAAATTATCAATAAACTGAGATAAACTTATTAAATACTATTAACCATTATACACAGAAAAAATAAGGATTTGTGCAAGGGGTATAGCCTAGTATTATTCTAGAAATTATAACCATAAGTGTTCATATCCCTTACGATGCGGAGATTGTGATACAAAGCATATTGGCAAATGGTCAGTTTTTTGGCCGTATTTTGGTCAACTGTTTAAAAAGAACGTCTGCTACTGATAATATCAGATTATTCACAGAGATACATTGAATTCACGAACTTAACAACTAATTTAAAAGACGTAAACTAACATTAATACCTAAAAATCGCCAACTCAACAATTCCACAACTGGTGCACACGGCATATGACCGTTCTACAGAGAATCACAGTCTGTTGCTTAGAAAGTAGGGAGAAAACAAAATCATCATCCAAAAAATATACTATACAATAACGCAAAAATACAGAATCTATCATTCAAATTTATTTAAAAATGGACATCAACAAATTAATGAGCTCAAATTTCCAAGTCTGTTCTGAACGGAATTAACTAGAGGAAAATAGCCATATTTTCATAAGTGTTTACAGGGGGCGACATATATATACATAGCATTCTTAAACTAAACGTGGATGATACCCCATCTCAAGTTCGTTATTTTCAAATTGCCCAGACTGTAAAATCATAGCCGCTCATACCATGTAAACCTGTAAGTACACCACATGAATACCGTTCACAAATTGTGATTAGTATATTATCTTTACTTACTTGAAGGGCTGCTCTTCTAGTCCTATACTGGATATGACATAAGAGCGTTATAGAATTAGCACTTTCGTTAAAAATGTTTAAGTATTAATGTGAAATATGGACATCGGTTTTCCAACTTAAGACATAAGTAATCACAATGTCAAACTACTATAGTTACCTTGGCAATTGACGTATAAATTATCAACTTAATAAGCTAAATAACCTATAACTATTGGCGGCCACTAACGGCCCGCCAAGAAAGCTACAATTCTGTATAGTTTGATTGGCTGCCTACTAAAGCAGCATACAAATTTTAAACTGCATAATAACAAAATATACCCAAGGTCTTTAATTAATATGTATAGACCTCGAATAAACCTCTATCTTCTCAAGCCATATTTCATACCATATTTCATTACACGAAATATCACCCGAGCAAAAAATAATTTTAATCATCGAAAAAGGGCTGTTCGAATATACACTACATAAAATAATACAAAGTTCCCTACGAAATGGCAAGCATATATAAAAACATTCTAGAATATTCTTGAGAACTATAAGCTAAAGTTAACAGGTGAAAATTTATCCATGGGATTAGGCCTACGTCATAAGTATAAATCAATGTAAATTTCAAATAAAATTACTAATAAATTCGGATAAACTTATTAAGATACTATTTAAGCATTATAAACTGATAAAATTAAAGGTTTTGTTCCAGAGATATAGTATTTTTCCAAAAATTATAATCATAAACGTTTTCATAACCATTATGATGCGAAGATTGTTGATACAAAGCATATTGACAAATTGTCAGTTTTTTATGACCGTGATTTGGTCAACTGTTCAGAAACAACACGCCTACCACTGATAGTAAAAAAGTATTCACAAATATACGTTGAATTAATGTCACTAACAACTAATTTAGAAGAAGTACACTAAAATTAATCCCTGAAAATCGCCAACTCAAAGTGGTAAACATTAGCTTCCATACATGAATAACTCCCCAACTGGTACACACGACATATGTGCGTTTTGCAGAGAATCATATAATTATACCTTGACGTAGAAAGCAAATACTCAAAAAAAAAAAAGCACAGAACCAGTATAATTCATATTTAAACAGAGGTTAACCAATTAAAGAACTCAAATTTCACGTCAGTACCATAGCTTGTAGTAGTAATAATAATAATAATAATAATAATAATAATAATAATAATAATAATAATATGGGAAAGCATACATAATTTCACAGGTACACGAGGCGACATATATCTACTTAATACTGATAAATATGAATTACATAATTTCTAGTTCGTTCGTTCAGAACGACTGGCTGTCCACACACCATCTCAACCAGTGGTCCACGGTCCACCAGCTTATGAAGGATACGGTTCATAACTTGTGCTAAGTATATTACGCTTCTTAGATGTCAAAGAATTACAACTTTCGTTAAAAATGTAAAATATAAAGATATCAGCTTTTGCAGCAAAGACCTAAGTAATCACAATGTCAAACTACTATAGTTGCGTTGACAATCGCCGTTGAAATTACTTATTAACTTACAAGGCTTATTCACTAAGCCACCAAATCTATTATGAGGTAAATAACGACACGTTAAGGAAACTAAAATTCGAATAATTTAATATCAAATATACCAAAGGTCTATAACTGATACTAACAAAACTTGAGCCATATTCCACATTAAGGTTAAGTACTAAAAGATAAAAAAATGAAAAGACGTTTTCGAGTATTCAATGCAAAATCTACAAAAGGTTGCCTCCGAAATTACAATATAAAGAAACATTGTAGAATATCCCGGAAAAAAAGTAATTTATACAGTAATAACTACATATAACACGATATTCTCGGTAACCATTAGTAAAGTTAAGTGAAAAACTTATCTTTGGTACTAGGCCTATGCGGTAAGAACAAATACAATGTAAATTTTAAACAATTAAAAAATTAGACAATTTTTCCGTTACTATAGAGTAAGATGAAAAGAGAAGGCCTTGTGCAAGGAGTATGTTACTCCACTAAAAATTACTATAGACCGACCATTCTAAAATCAAGGTACGTGGAATTCGAGCCGGTGATACACCGTTGTCTTGCTGTCGAAACAAACGAGGTACTGTACCATTCATCTGATTTAGGACAAGACATTACAGATAGGTAAACAAACCAATGCACTATTAACGTAAATATTTTAAGCATATTAAAAAATTTAAACTTGTAATGCACGAGACACTAGTAAAAAAAAATGTGGCATAAACATTTTAATGTTGCTGTTCTATTGCGATTGGCCGTATACATGACTCGTTTGTAATAAATTGATCATACTGATGTGAGCTATTATTATTATTACCAGCCAAGCTACAACCCTAGTCGGAAAAGCGAGATGCTATAAGCCCATGGACTCCAACAGGGAAAAATAGCCCAGTGAGGAAAAGAAATAAGGAAATAAATAAATGATGAGAATAAATTAACAATATATCATTCTAAAAAGAGTAAGCGTCAAAACAGATATGTCCTATAAACACTATTAACAACATTTGAGATTTAAAATCGGACAAGCCACACGACTCACAAGAAATAAGCCGGCAACGCGGGTCTCTATCCTTTAGTTGGCAGACACCTCGCTCTTATCAACCTTACTTGGCCAATCTCAATAATTGCTTTAAACGTAAGTCAGCATTTTCTGCAAAAGCAGTATGGACGAACTTTCTATGATCTTTAAAAGTGAAGGCAATTACGAGAGAGAGAGAGAGAGAGAGAGAGAGAGAGAGAGAGAGAGAGAGAGAGAGAGAGAGAGAGAGAATCACTGTCGATGGCCATGCAGCAAGTATCTCACACTATGTATTTTATATGAGGTTTTCACACAGACATACAACATGCACACATTCCAAGACTAATGACGCATCATACATATTTGGCGCCTAAGTGACATAGCCAAGGAGGGAAACATGGCAACATCGTGTGAGGGGGTATCCCATGCTTAGGCTCAACCGTGCTCCAACCCCCTAACCTTTGGTTTTAGATTGGTGGGACTATAGATAAATAAAATTCTTTATACACATTATTTGATGAGCTGTGATAAAATTTGTTCATACCCATTAATTGATGGCTTAAACCAGCCTCCTAAACCTTGGTTTGAAATCAATGGGATTATTTATCAATGAACTTGTTCATACCCATATATTTGATGGCTTAACCCCCCCACCCTGGGTTTTAAATTGATGGGACTATACATTAATAAAGTTGTTCGTACCCATTAACTGATGAGCTGTGATAAAACTTTTTCATGCCCATTAATCGATGGCTAAACCATCCTAAGCCTTGGTTTTAGATTGATGGGAATAAATATCGATAAACCTGTTCATACCCATTAACTGATGAACTGTGATATAAATTGTTCATACACATTAATGGTTGAGCTGTGATAAAACTTGTTCATATAAGGTCTGTGTCTTCTTCAATTGCACAAAAAATTGGCTTATTGAGAAAGTCTTTTAAGATATTCGGTGATCAATCTATTCTGAAGAAGTGTTTTAATTCTTTTATTCTACCTTGTTTTGAGTATTGTTCTCCGGTCTGGTCTTCAGCTGCTGATTCTCATCTTAATTTGTTGGACAGAAACTTACGGTCTATTAAATTTCTTATTCCTGATCTAGATATTAATCTCTGGCACCGTCGATCAATTAGTTCATTATGCATGTTGCATAAGATTTTTCATAACTCTGACCATCCTTTACATTCTGATCTCCCTGGACAATTCTATCCTGTTCGTAATACTAGGCAGGCAGTTAATTCTAATAGCCAGGCCTTCTCCATCATAAGACTCAATACTACGCAGTACTCTAGAAGTTTTATTCCAGCTGTTACCAAGTTGTGGAATGATCTTCCTAATCGGGTTGTTGAATCAGTAGAACTTCAAAAGTTCAAAGTTGGAGCAAATGCTTTTTTGTTGACCAGACGGACATGAGTCTTTTTATAGTTTATATATGACATTTTTGTTGTTGACATTGTTAATCGTTTATATATGATATATCTCTTTTGACATTACTTTTTTTAGAATGATTTATTGTTAATTTGTTTTCTTCAGTTATTTATTTCCTTATTTCCTTTCCTCACTGGGCTATTTTTCCCTATTGGAGCCCCTGGGCTTATAGCATCTTGCTTTTCCAATTAGGGTTGTAGCTTGGATAGTAGTAATAATAATAATAATAATAATAATACCCATTAATAAATGGCTTAACACCCTTCCTAAAACTTGGTTTTAAATAGATGGGACTATTTATCAATACACTTGTTTATGCCCATTAATTGATGACCTGTGATAAAACTTGTTCGTACCCCTTAATAGTTTGACACCGCCCCCCCCCCCCCTTTGACCTTAGATTGGTAGGACTGTACAAATATAAAATCCTTTTACCCATTAATTGATGAGGTGCTAAAATTTGTTCATGCCTATTAATTGATGGTTTCACACCTAGGCTACCCCCTTCTAAACCTTGACTTTAGATGGATAGGACTATATATCAATAAACTTCCTCGTACCCATTAACTCCTGTTCACACCCATTAACTGATGGCTTGATCCCTCCCCCTTAACCTTGGTTTTAGATTGGAGGGGATTAAACATCAATAGAATTCCTTATACCCATTTATTGATGAGCTGTGTTAAAATTTGTTCATACCTATTATTTGATGGCTTCACACCCCCACCTAAACCTTGGTCTTAGATCGGTAGGACTACATGTCAATAAACATGTTCGTAAGCCTACCCATTAATTGATGAGCTGTGGTAAAACGGATTTTTTTTTTGGGGGGGGGATGATCGTGTTTTGGCCAACTGTTCAACAAAAAATACCGTTATGTTGATAATAACCAATTTCGAAAACAGCCTACCGGTACACACTAAAACAAATCCCTGAAATTTGTTAGCAAAATTATTCTATAAACAACCAACAACTAGTACACACGGCATATGAACTTTCAACAAGGTACCACGTATAAACTAGGTCTAGGGTATGAGCAAATACTCAATGGAAAAAAAAAATACCATAGAACACATGAAAAACAGAAAACCTGTATAACTCGAATTCAAAAATTATATTCGTTACAGGAAAATAGCAATTCTAGGGTTGATTATATGAAACACCAGATACATTGCACTTAGCAGTCTAAAAAGTTAACATGCTGCTATCACCTCAATAAGCATCTGGATACCGTTCATATATGTGGGTAGGCATACCTGAACCTACTTTGGTAAGTAGCCAATTAAATAAAACCACCTGATCTTAAATGATGCTCTTCACTTTGCAATTCAATATCAACGAACCATTTATTGAAAACGCATTTTTTAAAAGTCATCTACGAAAAAATAGCATTAGATAGACATAAAAAGCTAAGACCCGATATTGTGAAGTCATTAGTAACTGATATACTGTAGTGTAAAATCAACGCTCAAGTTAAAATGATGCGTAAACATCATTTGAAAATGGAATCCGATACTTTATAGGCCTAGTCATATTACTTGTGATATAGGTTGCCTTACCACAAAATTAATTAATTCGCTAAACCTAAAACTATAACACGTTACACATTGAAGCAATACGTAAGATTAACAAATCATTAAGATCTAACACCATCGTTGAAAATAGGATACTGGACACAAATGTGCACCACATGTACCAAATGATGGCCACTAAGTTGGCTTTACAGATTAACAAGATTACAAAAGTCATAATAGGCCGACTGATCAACAATTTGGATCTGTTATAACACCAAACCTTTCATAATTAATCATGAACACAATCCTTCGACAATTATTCAATCATTCAGTAACGTTATCATTATATTAGTTTCGATATTCAAGTATGAACACTTTCAAAGGATCAAATCAAATAAAAATACACAGGAAAAATAATGGAATGTTTCGGTTGGTAACTTGGTAACCCTTCATCGAAGAGGGGAGGGGGGGGGGGAGGTTAATGTGTTAGTCCGTACTTGGATGTGTTTTCGAATGTACAATTCAAATTTTTTCAATTGATTTTGAACGAATAAACCATATATATAAACCAAGAAAACAAACGTAATAAGTTAATGCATGTATATATGCAAGCATACGTGTTAACAATAAGATACACATTGCATTTATGCAACCTATCCAATATCGAATGTGTTATGGTTCAGGTAACCAATGTGTTTTTAAACCCTAAAACAATAGAAATTAATAATAATTACCACTTTCCCGTTGAGTAGACCTCTCCGACGATCAATCATGAATTCAATATAATTTATAATTCGCACACTAATTAAATAAGTCATAATATCGCTAACGATGATAATCACTCGGTAAAAAGTGCACCAACAGATTAAATAAATTACTAAACGCGGAGCCATTTTTTAATGACTTCTGTCTTCTTAGGCCGCCGGTGACAGAGTGAGACAAAAAAAAAATATATCAAGAGACACTTGCCCACAGTCGCCCAACAATGTAAACAAACGGGGTAGACCGGAAGTTATATAACTAGCGGACGGTGGTTCAAGTGCTAGTTATAACGGCTTGGGGCGTCCCGATTCTCCTCAACACTCACTCTTGTGTGTTTGTATGTTTTGTCCATGTTATTTCTTTGATATATTTTTATTATTACGTAGTTATATGAAATATCTTTAGAGGATACATAAAGTGACTTTGAAAACTCCATGTTGAAATACAAGGAACAAGAAAGGAAATATAGTGGGGCAAAGTTAGTCTTAGGTTTTAATTTCTGGTTTTTATTGTAATGTGCTTCTTTACACGAATTTATACATTCATGTATAATTCTGTGTATTTTAATAGCAGGTTGTTTTATTTAAAATCTACAGTAAGTATCCATACAAGCTTCGCATATCAGTTGGTCTACTACTGTATATGTATAGACTGATATACGCTGTAGCCCGCTTGGTTTTAAGTTCTCGGAGGGTTAAAATTTTACTTTTTATTCTTTTTTATATTTTCGAACAAGACTTTTTGGGATGAGACTGCATGCCTCACAGTAGCACGATAAACCATGATAAAAATTACCTCACGCATACACACAAACATTTATTTTTTCAACATTAGGGCTTTTTTCCCCTCTTGCTTGGTGGTACACTCAGGCACGATATTCTATGCTATTTCTCTTCCTCTGGTTTTGTTAGTTTTTATAGTTTATATAGGTGATATCTATTACAATGTTTTAACTATTCTTAAAAGATTTTATTTTTCCTTTTTTTCCTTTAATCACTGGGTTATTTGTCTGAATCCATTGTGTGTGAGTGTGTGTGTGTGTGTGTGTGTGTGTGTGTGTGTGAGAGTGTGTGCGTGTGTGTGAGTGTGTGTGTGTGTGTGTGTGTGTGTG
>NC_090757.1:46004317-46009317 GCF_036898095.1 Palaemon carinicauda | reverse complement strand
AATATTAGAAGAAAACAATATTCAACATTAGTGAAAATCGGTTGTGTATAAAAAAAAAATATTTTACTATGACGTATTCGCCTTTATTGCTTTAAATTGAATTTCCTTTCATTATTTATTTATAACAAATGATATCGACGTAAATAACCTTCGTTGTCAGGATGCCAGAAAAAAATACAAATCAATCAATCAATTTGTATGTACTTTCACGGTGCTTGAAGTGATTTATAGATATTGCTCATGTATCTAAAGAAATTTTAGCTTGGTAGGATAAAACACCTTAATTATAAGTTGTAGTCAGAAATGTGCTATCGTACATTAAGGTGTGAAATAATAATAATAATAATAATAATAATAATAATAATAATAATAATAATAATAATAATAATGACCTAAATTATAAGTTCTAGTCAGATATGTTCTATCGTACATTAAGGTATAAAATAATAATAATAATAATAATAATAATAATAATAATAATGATATGATAATGATAATGATAATGATAATAATAATAATAATGATAATAATAATAATAAAAGCCTGAATTTAAAAGTCACTGGATCTATTAGCAAGAAAAACAATTTGATGTGACAACGACCCTATAAGACTTCTTGAATGTACACTAATCAAGAGTCTACGTTTATCCACATGAAATAAAAATAATTACTGTGAGGAAAGTGTTTAAGGCCAAAGCATCTATTCAAGTAGCGTCATCTGTTTTGTAATATAATTCAAAGCAAACGGATATTACAGAGGAGTAAAAGAAAAATCACGAGAATTTTAGTGGAAATATACTCTACACCAAAATGCAAATCTCTCCAAAGGCCAGAATTTTGCTCATAAAATCATTCAGGGAGAGAGAGAGAGAGAGAGAGAGAGAGAGAGAGAGAGAGAGAGAGAGAGAGAGAGAGAGAGAGAGAGAGAGAGAAAGTGGAATGGAGCAAGAGAGAGAGAGAGAGAGAGAGAGAGAGAGAGAGAGAGAGAGAGAGAGAGAGAGAGAGAGAGAGAGAGAGAGAGAGTTACATGCATAAACGCCATTTTGTATGAGATGTAATCCAGCCTTTGTTGCACTCCCATTATGAGTAGTATCAGTGTTTTTACGCCATTTTTAAGGATTTATTCATTCACGTATTTATTTTTCGAATAAATCCTATGGATCTCCAGCTAAATGCCTTTTCCCAGCCCAGACTCGACTGGAACACGAAAACAGTGGTAATAAACAACAGACCTTCCTCTTAAGAGATGTAAACTTATATATGAGTGAATTGATAATCGTCTATGAATATAAAGTAATTGCAAGAAGCCTATGGTTGAATATTATTATTATTATTATTATTATTATTATTATTATTATTATTTTTAATAATTTTTTAATATTTTTCATTACTTCTTATATCATTTATTTACTGCCTTGTTTACTTTCCTCACTGGGCTATTTTTCCCTATTGGAGTCCTTGGGCTTATAGCATCTTTCTTTTCCAACTAGGGTCTAGCTTGGATAATAATAATAATAATAATAATAATAATAATAATAATAATAATAATAATAATAATATTACTATTATTATAATTATTATTACTATTATTATTATTATTATTATTATTATTATTATTATTATTATTATTATTATTATCATTAACCAGCCCAAAGACTATATGCACAGAAATGGAATGCATTCTTTGGCCGTTTGAATAACAAGTTATTTTGAATTCAAATATAAATGGAATGAAGTCCCTGAGTTTGAACGTAAATTGCGTAAAATATTTAGACCTTAATAAAATAGGAATTAAATAACAGCTTCGACTTTTCTGAAATGGAATGACATCCTTAGCTTCTAATAGTATTTCTATGAGCTCATTTGAATTTGGAAATGAATAATTAATGAAGTTTCTGACAGTAAAAAGTGATGACACAAGGTATTTAGACCTTACAAAAAGGACAGGTATAATGATATAAATGTATATTTATATATGTGTATTAACACACACACACACACACACACATATATATATATATATATATATATATATATATATATATATATATATATATATCTATCTATCTATCTATCTATCTATCTATATATATATATATATATATATATATATATATATATATATATATATATATATATATAAGGGATTTTGACATAGGAAAATTCTATATTTAGATATACGTGAAAACAGATTTTCACTATGTCGAAATCCCTTATATATATATATATATATATATATATATATATATATATATATATATATATATATATATATATATACATACATACACAGTATATATAAGATAACATTACCTGGGAAATACGTTCTCTAGATTCTGAAGATGCAATAAAGGAAACTGGTAAGAAAATATCTCCAATGGACAGAGCAGGAATAAGTTGCCCTAAAAGTAAGAGAAAAAACTTGAAAATCAGACAATCTTTCAAAGTAACAAGAAAGCTTATTACCCATTAAATTATTCAAAAGAGCAGTTTCGGATATCACAATGATCACAAAAATTGAATCCAATAGCCACGTTTGTAGAATATTGAATAATGCACGATCACAACCGTAGGGTACGTGTGTAGCTCCAAAACACTATGTAATGCCACATTTAGTCACCCGTGTAGAATCTTTCATGCTACACAAGTGTAATATTAAGTCATATGTGTTTGATCTAAATTCTATTTCAATCGAATATTTATTATCTAATGTGCATAATCTCCCTTTCTGAGTGGAGATACCTTAACCTGGTGAAGGGGTTTGTGTATCGCCATCATCAACAAAAGCTTTATTAGTCAGTGCCACCCGTACTAGGTTGGTTTGCTGTGACCGATCAGACTGAAGTCTCCCACCTCTGGGGTTTGGCCAGTTTTCATCACCGCACTAGCCACAGCGGATAGATGATGGTGGGACACTTTTTGCCTGATCCCTCACGGCAAACCAACCTAGTATGGATGACCCTGAGTAGTACAGCTTTGCTGAGCATGCCAATTGACAACGTTAAGGTATACCAGCTCAGAAAGGAAATGAAAGCAATAAATCATAACGCAAATACAATCATACTCACTTAAAAGTCTAATTTGAAATAAAATGGACTCATTTACCATTACATTATTCAAAATATGAATTATGAAGGTCATGATATCACCAACAGCATAATGGCGTCAGTTAACAACACATTGATATCAGTGCCGATATTGGGAGACACCTTAGTACCATGGCACCTTGGCATTCACGTCTCGACAAAGCCCAACAACAAAGCTTTTTTTTTTTTTTCTATCAGAACTTTGACAGTGAATTCTCACCATGCAAAAATACTTATTAGCGTAGATTTTTACAGGTGAACCAATTCTGTAAAATTAGTATTCAGGGAAAAAAATTCACTTTCATATATAATAATTAAGGAAAAAGTAATTTACATATAACGTACGATTTCTAACCTTAACACCACATGAATGCGTAATATATATATATATATATATATATATATATATATATATATATATATATATATATATATATATATATAAACGGTATGTGTGTAAATGGGTATATATCAGAAATTTATTATTATTATTATTATTATTATTATTATTATTATTATTATTATTATTAATAGCTAATCTACAACCCTAGTTGGAAAAGAAGGATGCTATAAGCCTAAGAGCTGTAACAGGGAAAAATAACACAGAGAGGAAAGAAAATAAATTAACAAATAAACTAAATGAGAAGTAATTGATAAGTAATATAAAATATTTTAATATCAATAACAACGTTAAAATAGATCTTTCATAAATAAACTATGAAAAGAGACTTCAGTCAGCCTGTTAAACATGAAAAAAAAAAAACTGCTGAAAGTTTGAACTTCTGAAGTTCCAATGATTTCAGTGCCCGATTAGGACAATCTTTGTTCTTGAGCCTTATGATGGAGAAGGCATGACTTAGATTTGACTGTTCAAAAGTTCAAACTTGCTGTGAATGTTTTCATGTTGAAAAGGCTGACAAAAGTCTCTCTTCATACTTTATATATGACAGATATATTTTAATATTGTTACTGATCTTTATGTCAGTTAATCATTACTTCTGATGTAATTTATTTATTTCCTAATTTCCTTTCCTCACTAGGGTATTTTTCCTTGTCAGAGCCCTTGTGATTATAGAATCCTGCTTTTCCGACTAGTGTTGTAGCTTAGCTATTGATGATAATAATAATACGAACAGTGTGCAGTCTGGGAAGATCTGAATATAAAGGTTAGTGGAAATTAATAAAAATCTTATGCAACATGCATAAAGAACTAAGTGAACGACGGTGCTTAGATTAATATCTAGTTCAGGAATAAGAAATTTAATAGACCGCAAGTTCGTGATCAACAAAGCAAGATGAAATTAAGCAGGTGAAAACCTGACAGAACCATTCTTGAAACCAGGCAGAATGAAAGAATAGTAAAAAAATTTCAGAATAGATTGATCACCAAAAATCTTGAAAGTCTTTCTTAATAAAACCAGTTTTGTGCAATCGAAGAAGAAACAGACCGAATTTGTTTCCCAAAAGTAAATTTGAAATCAAGATTCACAGGTAAGATTTTAGAGTTGTATAGAGGTAAAGAAACATTATCAATGCAGAGACTTGAATGTTAAGGAGCCACTGTCTTCGACCTAACTACAATCATACTTTGAGTTTTCTCAGGGTTCAAGTTCATGCACCATAATTTGCACCATGCATTAATTCTAGCCAGATCTCTATTAAGGGATTGAATAACACCAGATGTACATTCAGGAGATGGAATTGAGGCAAAGAGAGCAGCACCATCTGCATATGGAACGAGTCAGTTTCCTAGGCCAAACCACAAATAATGTGTATATAGTATGAAAAGTTATGGGGCAAGAACTCTACCCTGATTAACACCAGATATCTCATTCCCATACTTAATATGTTGCCCAGCAACAGCAACTATTTGCAATCTATTACTTAATTCAATAATGATCATAAGAAAAGACCC
>NC_090757.1:45979317-45981817 GCF_036898095.1 Palaemon carinicauda | reverse complement strand
CAATAGACTTTTAGAAAAACCCGATGATACAAAAATAACTCCAGATATATGTTCCGTCTCTTAGAATGTTTAAAAAGAAATCATTTATAAAATTTCAATATTTCTATGAAAAAAAAAAAAAATTATTTCCATTCCATCATAGCTAATGTATGAATTGTATGTCACCCTGTATAACAATATTTATCACCATATACGCCATGAACTGCATACCTCTTCCATCTCTTTCGTCAAAAATTAAAAATAAAGTTTAATAAATTACCATGAACAGCATACCATTCTATTTCTTTCATCCTAAATTAAGAATACAATTTAATAAAGTACCATGAACTGCATAACATCATATCTCTTCCATACCAAATTAAGAATAAAATTTAATAAATTACCATAACTGCATACCATCTAACTGTTCCATCCCAAATTAGGAATAAAATTTAATAAATTACCATAACTGCACACCATCTAACTGTTACATCCCAAATTAGGAATAAAATTTAATAAATTACCATAACTGCATACCATCTAACTGTTACATCCCAAATTAGGAACAAAATTTAATAAATTTATTAAATTCCACCCCATCCCATAAAAACTATATACATCATGTCATCATCTGCAACCCATGCATTCTATGCCATTCGTTGTACCCTTACATTGCATGAAACCATTTCATTCAAACATCATTGGCTACTACACCTAATACATATTTTGTATGGTATCTTACATAAACCGTACATTGTATGAAATCAGGTTTAAATGCATAATTAGAAAAGATCTTGATTAAATGACACTGTCTGTCATTTGATATACTCTTAAGCATGTGCTCCATTTCTAAAATATTTAATTGCAAGATTTTAAAACGAAATCTTGCTAAATTATTAAAAGTAAAAAATTATGGTTAATGCACTTAAAGCCAAACAAAATTCAACGTGTTAAATACCCACACCCATATATTTTAATTGACAGTTTCATCAATATGAAAATCTTAAATTATTCTTCACTTAGAATTTACTTTAGAGAAACATTTTGTCCGCTTCTTCAATGCTAAAATTTAACGAGTTATTCTTGCCTTGGAGTTTACTTTGGAAAACATTTTGTCCACGTCTTCAGTGCTAACATTTCAAGAGTTATTCTTGACTTGGAATTTACTTTAGAGAAACATTTTGTCCACGTCTTCAGTGTTAAAATTTCAAGAGTTATTCTTGACTTGGAATTTACTTTACATAAAGATTTTGTCCACGTCTTCAGTGTTAAAATTTAAAGAGTTATTCTTGCCTTAGAGTTTAATTTGGAAAACATTTTGTCCACGTCTTCAGTGCTAACATTTCAAGAGTTATTCTTGACTTGGAATTTACTTTACATAAAGATTTTGTCCACGTCTTCAGTGTTAAAATTTAAAGAGTTATTATTGGCTTGGAGTTTACTTTGGAAAACCTTTTATCCACGTCTTCAGTGTTAAAATTTCTAGAGTTATTCTTGACTTGGACTTTACTTTAGATAAAGATTTTGTCCACGTCTTCAATGTTAAAATTTTAATTTATTCTGGACATAGAATTTACTTTAGAGAAATATTTTTTCTTCATCTTCAATGTTAAAATTTTAAGAGTTATTCTGGACTTGGAACTTACTTCAAAGAAACATATTTCATCCACGTCTTCTTCAATGGTTGAAATCCAAGGTATCAAAATTAACATTTTGCACTGTCGTTCGTTTCAAATTTTGTTTTGTGTGTAAACTTTTTTCATAATTCCGATTAACCTCAGAGTTCAGTACCAGGCAGGTTACTCTTACTCGAGGTTTAGTTTTAGTTATAATCAAATTATGTAATTATTTACCTCTATGGCTAAAACGTTGAGATTTCACCAATTCCGAATGGACGAGAATACTTTTCATCATCATAATCAAGAAGTTTCACATAAACACACCTCATATCTTAATTGTAAGCTACATTCATAATAAGCTTACCTTAGTTTTTCTCATTAGTACATATTTTTTCAATATTGGGCTACTTTCCTTTTTGGAGTTGTATTATTCTATTTTACCTGGATATGTTAAACTTAATAATAATAATAATAATAATAATAATAATAATAATAATAATAATAATAATCATAATCATAATAATAATAATAATAATAATAATAATAATAATAATAATAATGAGGATTTTTCGTTATATATTAGCTTATCTAAATAACATACCCCATGTCGTCCAGTTCAATCACTATATTAGAGATCATTTTAGATAACTCAGAAAAATTGTGTTATTTCTCAGAAGTAATTTTAGATAAATCAGACAAATGGTGTTATTTCTCGGAAGTAATTTGAGATAAATCAGAAAAATTGTGTTATTTCTTAGAAGTAATTTTAGATAAATCAGACAAATGGTGTTATTTCTCAGAAGTGATTTAAAACAAATGCGACAAATGGTGTTATTTCTCAGAAGTAATTTGAGATAAATCAGACAAATGCTGTTATTTCTCCTTAAATAATTTGAGATAAA
>NC_090757.1:45971817-45974317 GCF_036898095.1 Palaemon carinicauda | reverse complement strand
GGTTTAGAATAAGAACAGCTTCAAGGAAGTAACAGTCGTTATGCTAAAGAGAAAGTGGCTAATGTTTTTGCATATGAGGGTAAACAGCAATGTTGTAATATATTTCTATAGTTGGTCAATATTTTCCATATATAGAATAATCAAAGTATTAATTGAAAACAAAAATAAAATTAGTTAATAGTTTGTAAGCCAAGAAATTAGTTGAGGTGAGTGTGGAATACATGATATTTCAGGTTGAAGCAGAGCTGGTTGGTGACAGTAAAGAGGAAATGCAGAGACTAGTGAAAGAACCTGCAGATACGAAGAGAGGTCTTGATATCCACAATGCTGGACAATATATGTATGATAATGATGAATGGATTAAGTATGTAGTACAGTTCAACTTATTCATAGTAAACTTTTTTATGTAGGTTATGAAAAGGACTAAGTTCTGGAAGCTTTTTGCACAAGGGATTCATCTAATGTTCACGTACTCATAAGGACTTGACTGCAGTGTTGTGATTTGACCTAAAGCTCAAATGATATGATGCATATTC
Organism: Palaemon carinicauda; assembly: GCF_036898095.1. Classification (NCBI taxonomy): domain Eukaryota; kingdom Metazoa; phylum Arthropoda; class Malacostraca; order Decapoda; family Palaemonidae; genus Palaemon; species Palaemon carinicauda. The sequence goes on along the minus strand of NC_090757.1, from coordinate 45,973,781 downwards.
TACGTGGACTGACGATAAAATAGCGCATATATCTATACACATATATATTTATATATATAAAATTTATATATATACATACATACATATATATATATATATATATATATATATATATATATATATGCATGTACAAATATTTCTGCATGCATATCTATCCATAAATATATATTCATATGTATATGCATACTGTATAAACAAGCATATATATATATATATATGTGTATATATAGATGTATATACATACATACATACATACATACATACATATATATATATATATATATATATATATATATATATATATATATATATATATATATATATATTTATATATAAATATATATATACATCTATATATATATATATATAATATATATATATATATATATATATATATATATATATATATACATATATTTAAATATATGTATACAAGTATATATATATATATATATATATATATATATATATATATATATATATATATAAGCATTCAAATATATATTAACTTTCTTATAGAATGTATCCGATAGTATATAGGCTATGGAACGAAACGTAATATGTCAACCTGTTTCAACAGAAAACATTTGAAATATGCTAGAGCTTCTGGAATTACAAATATCCAACCATCACACTTGGAATAAAAGTAACAGAATACATTGCAGTAGTAAGCATTAGGATGGATAAGGTAAGAATGACATAATGAACTGCATACCTAGTATTGTATACAGAATGTTTTAGTATTAGAAGGTCTAAAAGCAAAAGATTGTCAAAATTATGAAAAATCGTATGCAACATGCATAAAGATCTAACTGAATGACAATGCCAGGGATTAATATCAAGTTCAGGATAAGGGATTTATTAGACAGCGATTTTATGGTTAGCAAATTAAAATGAGAATTCGCAGTTGCAGACCAGAAACGAGAGCACAACTCAAAAAAAAAAAAAAAAAAAAAAAAAAATCTTAGGATCGACTAATCACTGAAAATCTTAAAAGGCTCCAATTGTGACTTTTTTTGTGCAATTGGGAAGATGCTGACTGAATGTGTTCTTCTAGAATGTTTAGGAGCCACTATCCTTGACCTATTTACAATAATATTTTGAATTTTGTTAGGGTTCGACTTCATTCCTCATAATTTGCACCATGCACTAATTTTACCTAGATCTCTATTAAGGGCTTGGCAACCACAGGTCTACATTCAGAAGATGAAATAAGTGCAAAATGAGTATGATCTTCTGCATATGAGACAAGCTTGTGTTCCATGACAATTATCATCCATAGGTAATAAAGAAAGTATTGCAAAAAGTACCCTGAGGAACACCAGATTATATTTCTCTACTCACTCCAATCCCTATCAACAACAAATCTTTGCAATCTATTACTTAAGAATTCAATATTGATGATAACAAAACACTCATGATTACCACGATTATACGAACATCCTGACCATAATTTAGGAATTTTTTAACTCCATTGGATACTTTAAGGAGGACATTATATTCTCTAAGGTATATGTGAATGCCAAACTGCAAACTATAGAACAGATGATTAGCGATTGCATTCAGCTTCCTAGCTTCCTTATTTAGACGTTTTGGCGAAAAATTTCCAAAAACTTTAAATAATATGGGAGTTATGGAAATTGGGCTGTAAACAACATAGCTATAGCTACCAGAAAGACTTTTGCATAAAGGAGTAACATTACCAATTCTCACACAAGTGCAAAAGTAACCTCGTCATGCTAAATTTAAAAAATAAGAAGTAACTTGGGAGCTAAGAAAACAGCTGTCTTTACAAAAGAAAAAAAGAAAGAAAAATACTATTCGGATCACCACTGCCATAAAAATTAAGGTCCACTAAAACTGTTTTAATTTCACGGAAGCAAAAAGCTACACAGCTAAAAAAAAAAAGAAATAACTAATTTTAATCGAAAATTCTCCGTAAAAATATACTGTTCTCAGCCGTA
>NC_090757.1:45939317-45944317 GCF_036898095.1 Palaemon carinicauda | reverse complement strand
AAAATCTTTTATAGATTTTTCTTTTATTCCAGCATGGTGTTGATCATAATGCAAAATTTTAATCATATTCTTCGTGGTATAAAATAATACACTAATATTATTTTATACAAATGCATTCACTGATAGCATGCTTACTGATACCTACGAATTCACTAATCACTTGTATGGGTATTACAAATTTATTTTATACATGAATAGCATCATCCAACATATATTCCTACTGATTTTTCTTATCCATAAGCTCAAAAATACTACGAATATCGAGTTGTGTCCAAATCAATATTATTAATTTGGGAACCAAAATGTTCGTATGATTTCACATATTGATCATTTAGAATCGTAATACTAGGCAGGCAGTTAATTCTAATAGCCAGGCTTTCTGCATCATGAGGCTCAATACTACACAGTATTCTAGAAGTTTTATTCTAGCTGTTACCAAGTTGTGGAATGATCTTCCTAATCGGGTAGTTGAATCAGTAGAACTTGAAAAATTCAAAGTTGGAGCAAATGTTTTTATGTTGACCAGGCTGACATGAGTCTTTTTATAGTTTATATATGACATATCTGTTTTTGACGTTTTTAATAGTTTATATAGGACATATCTGTTTTGACGTTGTTACTGTTTTAGAATGATTTATTGTTAATTTATTCTCATCATTTATTTATTTCCTTATTTCCTTTTCTCACTGGGCTATTTTTCCCTATTGGAGCCCCTGGGCTTATAGCATCTTGCTTTTCGAACTAGGATTGTAGCTTGGCTAATAATAATAATAATAATAATAATAATAATAATAATAATAATAAGACTATGCATTATCATCAACTTATAAAACCATAACCAATCAAAAATCAGTATCCAGGAACTTTTTTTTAATACAACTCATGTCGCATACTTTACATCCGTTACGAAACCAGTTCACATTCGCCAACCTTCCGTCTGAAATACCAGCGGTTGCGAGAAAACGGAACACAATAAAAAGAGAGAAAAAAAGAACAACAGCTCGGGTTTTCTCACCCCAAAATAAAAGACGTCAGGACCCGTTAGCGGCCAATAACAGCCGCGGCACGGATCGTCTTTAGCGAAAAGTCAACTTATGGACTTTGACAGTTGATGTACATAAATTAGATAAGAAGAGCTTACGCGCAATCCATCAGCACTTGCGGCAAGGCATTGCGACTGTGAGTTACGACCGGCGGCTGCGACGTATAGGTGACAGACACAGGTTCCAAGATTGGGTAGTTTCTCTTGCGATGGGTTTACGCGCATATTGCGTTATGTGGAAGGTAAGTTGGTATTGTTATCATTATCATTATGCTTATCATTATAAATACACGCACACATATACAGTATATGTTTGGTATGTTTATATATATGTATGTATGCATGCATGTATATATATATATATATGTATATATATATATATATATATATATATATATATATATATATAAATATATATATATATATATATATATATATATATATATTCATATTTATATTTATATATATACTAACATGCATATACATACGTATACATTTATATATATATATATATATATATATATATATATATATATATATATACGTACACATGTATATATATGTATTTATATACATATATATATATATATATATATATATATATATATATATATATATATACACGTACACACACGACACACACACATACATATATGCATATATATATATATATATATATATATATATATACACATATATATATATACACATATATATATATATATATATATATATATATATATATATACATTACAATACACTACTGCATACATACGTGCATATTCAAATGCATTTATATGTCTATAAATAGCCGATACATATGCTTATATATACGCATGCATATGCATACACATATATATATACAGTATATGCATATATATGTACTTATATATATATATATATATATATATATATATATATATATATATATATGTACTTATATATATATATATATATATATATATATATATATATATATATATAAATATATATATATATATATATATATATATATATATATATATATATATATATATATATATACATATAAATAAAACCAATAATTCAAATAAGATCAAACAGACAAGTCATGAGACTTTAATATCTTTCCCTAGCTAACGGTATAACCTCATCCCCATCTCAATAATTCAATCATTAAAAAAAAAGACAAAAAAGTGTCAAAGGAGGAAACGACACAAGAGAAAAAACTCAATCATTCATAAAAACTCTCCTTCATTCATAAATTTAATCACTTAATTGACAGGATTCACGGTCACTTGAAGACGATAAACCAATGATAGTATTTTTATCATCTTAAAGACGCAATTCCCTTGAGACAGTAAAAGGTAACTCCTTTATTATGATGCGCATTCTTCTACCGAATCAATGAATTAAATTATTATATTCTTAGAATCGTGCTACGTCCCTTCCCCCCCCCCCTGGCCCCGCCCTCCGGGTTAAGGAGAACGTCTCAAGGATTTTTCATTTTTCTTACTTGGTTATGTTTAATGTTTATTTGTGTTTATGTATATCCTATTACCAAAGCAAAGTCCTTCAATAAAGAGGGTAATTCTGTTTACCCAATACGAAATGGTAAACAAAACATGTTAATAGAAGTACAAAAATATTAGACAAAAATTTAAATTTTTATATTCTTTTTTATCAATTGCTGTGTAAGATGTATTGTTTATTTTCATATCATATTTGCATTGTCAAAAAGAATAATTAATTAAATTAATTATCAATTAATATATATATCGTAAGCGTTAGAGCAATGTTTTTGTCTGTATAATCAATATACAGCCATAAAAACAATATGATAAACCTTGGATTTTACGGCACTTATATTTTTATATATTTGATAACTGGCTGTCTATAAAATAATTATATGACATAAAAACCACACAGAGTTTGTAAATAATTTCTGTTTTTATTTGTTACCAATTAAGTGATATAAAAATAAGCAAAGGAAAAGTGGGAGTTAAATCTTTTAAAAAATAATTATATCATATCAATAGTGTTTTTGAACACTACACAGAACAATCATTTTTTTTTATTTATTTATTTATTTTTTTTTTTTTTTAAGGAGAATATTGAAAAGAAAACAAAAATATTTTCATGAAAACACCACAATCTCTTAGGCTTCAAGTCTAAAGGTCTACTGTCCCTGTCGTCAGGGAATAATTGCCTAAGGATCTTTTCAGCATTCCTTATGCTTTATATCATTCTTTAACCCGTTTCCGTTAACATTCTTCTTTCTTACTTTCCATTTGTATCTCATGTTTACTTCATAGTGCAATAGCGGAGTTTTCCCCAAGTTCCACTTGGGTACTGGATGGCATTATAGGCCTCAGGGCCGAGCTATATAGAGACCAAATTTCATAAATCATAACTGAAATCAGATTGAATTAAACTGAAACAAAATGTTAAAGACAAATATCTGCTCATTCTAAATAGTTATTTTTGTCTTTCTTTCTGTTGGTAAGAGCTGGTTAATTTTGTGTTGTTGTTGTTGTTGTTGTTGTTGTGAGTGGGACATTAATACAGTGTGAATTTGAGAGATGAGGTATTTGACATTCCATTAACCCTGGTCCTAAGATTAAGTTTTTATATAGTTTTTATATATATTTTCTACAAAGGATTTGTTGTTGTTGTTGTTGTTCTTGTCGTGTTGTTGTTGTTAGAGGGACATTAATACAGTGTGGATTTGAGAGATGAGGTATTTGACATTCCATTAACCCTGGTTCTAAGATTAAGTTTTTATATATATCTTCTACAAAGGGTTTCTCTAAATCATTGTTAAACAAATAGTCAGATGAAGCAAAAATCCGTTATAAAAAAAATTCAGTCTATGAAACTGAATCACATTCATTCCCTCTGGGGATAATGAGATCATTATACTTGGTAAATCTTTAAAGTAGTTAAGAGTACCATTATTCCAAATTATTGTTACTCTTCAATTCTTTTGTATTATAATGATACAAGAAGAGCATTATCCTTTAATCTGTATTATCAATCTTGTCTGTGCCTCAGAAACATAAAAATAGATACTTTTAGTGAATCATTTCCTTCTTTATATTTTGCTTTGTCTTTTATCACCTCCGATGTCAGCTTTCTGTGACATTTTCCTTCACTAAAACCTCCGAATAGCTCATAAAGAATAATATTTTTAAGAGAGTAAAAATGAAATAAAAAAAAAATGTCTGGTTTAAGCTTCGACATTCTTCCACAGCTAGTAAAGATTGCGAATAGTTTTTCATAAGATCCTTAAAAATCATCGCTTTTGTTACAGGTATAACGGAATAATTTCATGTGTAGTGTATGTTTGTGTTTTTATTTTTTATAAAAATAGTGGGCCAACATTTTTGGGCGAGTTTCAGAATCTAGAAAAATGATAACAAATGTCACCGAGCTGGACCCTTTTTATTTCGCTGATAAGTTCTTAAGCCTAAATTTATCTCTACGGCCGGGTGTGTACGCATGACATTTCAAGTGAATATTTCATTAGCAAGAGGCCCCGTCCCACCCCCCCCCCCCGCCCCCTAAAACGGTTGCCTTAACAGGGGTGGGTAAATAGAGAAATAAAAATATAATCCTTTAACAGATGATTATTGGATACGTTGTCTAGTGCTGTAAAACTTCAACAACCTTACTATCATAGTTCACGTTTACAGAAGCCACATTAGTAGACCGTCAAAACCCCTACACACGCTGCATTATTCGCCCCCATTTTGCATTCGATATTATGCTTCCTGGATAATTTATTTTCATTTTAAGAATACAGAACAGAACAAATAATAGATTTCAATTTATGAATTTCAGTGATGATAATGTAACAAGCTACTACAGTTTTAGTGTAATATTTTGAAATAAAATTGCAAAAAAATTATTTTGGGATTAATTCAAGTTATTTCGAAAATATAAATAAAATAATATTTGAAATAATAATCTTCAATCA
>NC_090757.1:45901817-45904317 GCF_036898095.1 Palaemon carinicauda | reverse complement strand
ATGATAACCTATGACGTAAAAGTGCAACTAGTTTTAAGGAATTCAGTTTAAAACACCAAAATTTGAATTTTATGTCTTTCTAAACTATGTGCAAATACTAGAGTGAAAATTCATGTTTCAACGTATCAGTTAGGAGAAAATCTCCAAAGTAATGTTTGCTTCCTTAAAAGTTGTGTGTGTGTGTTCGTGTGTGTGTGTGTGTGTGTGTGTGTGTGTTTGTCATAAAGGCAAAATCTTCAGTATGATTTTTTACAGGAAAGCAATGATACATTTAATTGAATCTCAAATTTTAATGGCTTTTGACATTATATGGTATATAATGTTTACTTACTGATGAATTGAATCAACACGAAAATTAAAATAATAAAGCAAAACGTAAAAAATTTGATTAACTTCCATGGAGTGACAAAATCATGAAGTATATGGAAAATGGATAAAAACTGTCACTGACATTAGACATTATTGGAAAATGCAAAGATAATTTTAAGATAATAGAATCAGTTTTGACATTCTCAAGGGTCAAGGTTTATCAGGCTTTAAAATGGGAAATGGGTTGATAGATATACTGATTTAAAAGGAAAAAACGACCGACAAAGGTTATAGCAAATGCTAAAAGCCTAAATCACATTGTTTCATTCTCATTTGCAATTGAATTCATAAAACGTTAGTTCAGTAAAAAAAAAAACGATAGATATCGCATAGGTGTCCTTGTGTAAGCATCCTTGATTAATGTAACGAAAAATAAGTGTCCCAGTAATACGTGAATACCGGAATTATAAATGGATATTTGCAATAATTCTTGATTAAATTAGAATATTAAGTTGTTTGAACTTAAGCTTTCAAGATTTTTCTGTAATAAATAAGGAAGCTCAAACAGAGATATTCAGATTTAATTTTCTGTAGTAAATAAGGAAGCTCAAACAGAGATATTTAAACTTAATTTTCTGTAGTAAATAAGGAAGCTCAAACAGAGATATTTAAACTTAATTTTCTGTAGTAAATAAGAACGCACAATTAGAGATATTAAAACTTAATTTTCTATAGTAAATAAGGAAGTTCAAACAGAGATATTCAAACTTAATTTTCTGTAGTAAATATGGAAGCTCAAACAGAGATATTTAAACTTAATTTTCTATAGTAAATAAGGATATTGAAACAGATATACGCAAACTTAATTTTCTGTAGTAAATAAGGAACCTCAATTATAGATATTCAAACTTAATTTTCTATAGTAAATAAGGAAGCTCAAACAGAGATATTTAAAATAAATTTTCTGTAGTAAATAAGTAAGCTCTATCAGAGATTTTCTAGCTTAAATAAAAGATAAGCTTGGATTTATTTAAGCAAATAAAAAAATTTGAACCGAAAAATAAAAGGAAAATACGTATTAAAACATTTAGAAACGGCAGCAAATAAAAGTCAGCCTTAAAAAAGTTTAAACCGAAAAATAAAAGGAAATACGTATTAAAAACATTTAGTAATGGCAGCAAATAAAAGTCAGCCTTAAAAAAGTTTGAACCGAAAAATAAAAGGAAATACGTATTAAAAACATTTAGTAATGGCAGCAAATAAAAGTCAGCCTTAAAAAAGTTTGAACCGAAAAATAAAAGGAAAATACGTATTAAAACATTAAGTAAGGGCGACATATCTCCAAACAAATGAACAATGATATCTAAAGGACAATGTAAACTCAAACAATTGATACAGCACATCTAGTAAATACGGCTATGAAATCGAAATACAAATACTATTACCGAAACAAATGGATGTTTGAAAACAAAGAAAGGGGTATTTAACGAACGTGCAAAGGATTTGTAAGCTGGCATCCTAAGTCAATGCGTCTCACAATAGACTACTGCTGCAGGATTTGTAATAACGTAGACTCTCTGGTTTCTAAATCGTATTGCCGAAAGCAGGAGTTGCAAAGTCATTGTTTAAAAAGAGGCGTAATTCTTATGACAATTTCAAAGAATTGAATAATTATCATAAAATCACTTCTTTTTCCCACTGTGCTATTTCCCATGCTGGAGACCTTGGGCTTATAGCATCCTGCTATTCTAACTAAGGTTGTAGCTTAGCTAATAATAATAACAACAACAACAACAACAACAACAACAACAATAATAATAATAATAATAATAATAATAATAATAATAATAATAATAATAATAATAATGATGATGATTACAGAGGTTCATATTTCGAGAGACAGGGGATTATTATCTTTGAAAAATTGATAGATCAGAATGATTCAGAATAACTATTCTCAGCTAAGATCTATTGTTCATAATATTTATGCTTCAACTGAAAAGGAATATAACTTAATCTAATACAAACCCTATTTGGTACAATCCAGGAACATACGTGGTAGGCTACCCTTAAATTTGCGTTCTTGGTTTCATAGTTAACAGTCCCTACTTTGCTTAAACTTGGTGGCCCTGTCACGGTTCAAAGGAAAAATTCAACCTTTTGGCTGATGTGAAAGATAGAAAGCATAGTA
>NC_090757.1:45889317-45896817 GCF_036898095.1 Palaemon carinicauda | reverse complement strand
AAAAAAAAAAAAAAAAAAAAATCATCAGCGAACTGTTGAGATAGCGCACACGATAACGAAAAATTAATTAATCGATCTTCCATGTCATCCAAACATATCAAACGTTTCTTCTCATAAAAAAAAAAAATAAAAATAAAACCTTCAAGAGCGCATACATACTCATCACTGTCGGCTTTGTCTACAACAGCAGAACCAAAACAAGAGATAACGACCTTTAATGACTTAACTGTTCCGAAATGATCATCACGGAGTTCAAAAGGAGGGCGAGTAATAACGGGTAGGGAAACATATCCTAACCCTTCATTTTGACTAAAAACGACAATAAACAGTAATGTGTGTTTTGTTCAGCATTGTTGCTAAAGCGTTATTCTTATAAGCATAAGGCTGAACATTAATGAACTATTTTTTTAATGTCGTTCGTTTTATCATTATTATCATTGACATTATAATTATTATCATAAACATTACTTTCATAAGTTGTTGTTATTATTATTATTATTATTATTATTATTATTATTATTATTATTATTATTATTCTTTTAAGCATAAGGCTGAGCATTAATGAACTATTTTTGTTAATGTCGTTCGTTTTATCATTATCATTACTGACATTATAATTATTATCATAAACATTACTTTCACAAGTTATTATTATTATTATTATTATTATTATTATTATTATTATTATTATTATTATTATTATATAAGCATTAATGTTCTACTTATGATAATGTAATTTATTTATCATTATCATCATTGCTATTATTATTATTACCATGAATGTAACTCTCATAAGTTATTATTATTATTATTATTGTTATTATTATTATTATTATTATCATCATGATTGTTATAAAGATTAACAATATCATCAGTCATATCTTATAAAGTTTCTTGTTTACAATGATTAGAAATTATTCATAATTCCTTATGATCAACATTACTGAAGCTGATATTTTTAGTGTTCGTATTTAACTGATTTGAAAAAAATTACATTGGAATCTTTATCCTTGCTTTGCAGTCAGCCAAGAATCACACTGATTCTTCTGTCGGCTTTGATTCTTCTGTCTCCTCTGGTACAAAATCCTAATTGACACATCATCTGTCAAAAAGTGTTGACAGAGCCACATCCGTCAGACGTCAAATAGAATAATGAGCAAGGTAAATATGTCATGTCTCTGTACGAAAGATCAATTTTGACTATTTGAGTTAACATGAAAGTCTCCATGTCCTTATAGTTATTTCATTTAGAAATTCTTAATTGAAATGAAAAATAAAGTATAGAATTTGCTTTAAAAAACTCCATATCTTGACATGCTAATCTCCCATTTACATATTAATTGCTGTTGGAAGGATAACTCTTTACCTATGGAAGGCAACACGAGAGAATTGATATCCTGATATCCTAATCTAATATGTCCTTTATGTACTCCTTGTTGCCGAATCGGCGGATCCTGCTATGTCCTTTATGTACTCCTTGTTGCCGAATCGGCGGATCCTGCTGTGTCTCAAGAAATGTCTATAAAGGACTCCATGATATTGCATATAAATGTTTAAATTTCACATTCTCGTTTCCAATGTGGCGCATAGTCTTTATGGCTCGAAAAAGTAGCGATAGGATGTCATAATCCTGATATATTTATTCGCTTTTAAGACAATTCACTAACACTCTGAAAAACACGATGAAAACAGAATTAGAAAACTCCAATACACTTTTATCCATCTAGATTTTATTTCGGTTTCATAAAATGTCATTTGACTTTAGGTTTTGTAAGTTTGACATTTCGTTCAGTTATATAAACTTATTCCAGGGAATCCACATTCATACTCCTTGACACTTTGATTGAGGAATATTTACTGGTAAACCTATACACACGGGCACAATACTCTCAGTGTATGAAATTCATTAAACGATAAATCTTATAAATTCTTTAAAGTACGATATTAAAAATTCAGCTTGAATTATTTAATGATACAAGAAGGGTTATCTATATTCCTTAAAATCACACTTGATGTCTCTTTCTAATAGATATGCAACATAAGCAACAATGAGTTTTTTTTATTAGAGTTTTAGTATACCGACATTTCCATATACAATATTGGTCGAATTTATAATAATAATAAAAAAAAAATCATCTAAATCTAATATAATAAATGAAACAATATTTCGAGTATATCTACATATTTTGTATTACACAAGGAAGAGTGCAAATGGCATTTTTTTGCAACTTACAGAGAATTGTCATATTTCAAATGGGGAAATAATAACATTTGTGGGCGACAATTTATTAACTATTGAAATATGTATAACTGAGTATATATAAATATATATATATATATATATATATATATATATATATATATATATATATATATACATATATATGTGTGTGTGTATATAAATACATATACTGTATATACATACATATACAGTATATATATACTGTATATATATATATATATATATATATATATATATATATATATACTATATATATATATATATATATACATATTATATATATATATGTATAGATATATGGATATATAAACATATATGTTTATATAAATAAAACATAAATATGTATATATATATACAGTATATATATACATACATACATACACACATACATACATATATATATATATATATATATATATATATATAAATTTACATAAATGCAACCGTGTGCTAATAAACATTATATTAATACATATATATATATATATATATATATATATATATATATATATATGCATATAAATCTACATAGATGCAAGCGTGTGCTAATAAACATTTTACATGTATATGTATGTATATATATATATATATATATATATATATATACTGTATATATATATCTATGTATATATATATATATATATATATATATAGATATATATATATATATATATATATATATATATATATATATGCATATAAATTTACATAAATGCAAGCGTGTTCTAATAAACATTTTATATGTATATGTATATATATATACTGTGTATATATACATATATATATATATATATATATATATATATATATATATATATATATATTTATATATGTATATGCATATAAATCTACATAAATGCAAATGTGTGCTAATAAACATTTTATATGTATATGTATATATATATATATATATATATATATATATATATATATATATATACTGTATACTGTATATATATATATACATATATATATATATATATATATATATATATATATGCATATAAATTTACATAAATACACTTGTGTGCTAATAAACATTTCATATGTATATGTATGTATGTATATATATATATATATATATATATATATATGTATATATATATATATATATATATATATATATATATATATATACTATGTATATGTCGGAGTGATTAGACATGTATTGGTTATACCTAAAATTAATTATCATAATTTTTTTCAATGATATGTTTTAATTTCAGCCCTAGGACGTGTTAAGGCTATCATTAACATCACGACGAATCCTAAATATTAAATACATTGCAATAAATGATTTGGAAAATATGATTAAAAAGGAAAGTATTAACCGCTTTCGTACCAAACCTTTAAAAATCATATACGCTATTTATAAAGACCCCTAAAATTTTAAAGTAATTTCCATTCTATACATATATAATGAAATTAGATGAAATAATATAATAAAAGACAATTATGTAGGAAATATTTCGTATTCGTACAAGAACTAAGATCATAGGCTAATGCTGTAAGTAATCAAATTCAGTGTTATAATTTTAGGAAAAAATAATTAAGTATTCACATCAATTAAAATTCTATAAATAATGAAATAATTAAATAAACAATTTATAAACGTCCGCCTTAAAGCAGGGAAAAATAAATGAGTTGTTTTGAAAACATAAAGCTTAAAGTTTTATATTATCACAAATTATAAAAAAAAATATTAATTATAAATCAATAAAAAATAACGCAAGTAATTAGATAAACCACAAAAAATCTGACAGACCAGCTAGAGAATAACCAATAGGAAAAGCTACGCCTTTGAGCAGGGAAAATGAAATAAGTTGTTTTGAAAACCTAAAGCTTAAAGTTTTATATCATCAAAAATTAAAAAAAAATATCAATCATAAATCAATCAAAAATAACGCTAGTAATTAAATAAACAACACAAAATCTGACAGACCAGCTAGAGAATAACCAATAGGAAAAGCTACGCCTTTGAGCAGGGAAAATGAAATGAGCTGTTTGGAAAACGTAAAGCTTAAAGTTTTATATCATTACAAATTAAAAAAAAATATCAATCATAAATCAATAAAAAATAACGCTAGTAATTAAATAAACAACACAAAATCTGACAGACCAGCTACAGAGCAAATGGAATCTGGTGGGTCCCAGGTGATGGCTTCCTCCAAACTGTCAGGGAGGATAAAGCCACCCTAGGGGACTCCCAGCCACCCCCTCAACCCAGGGGGACAACCATGTAGGACTTCAGAATTTCTCTGTTAAAACCCGATGGGACATGGAAGGGGGTCCTTTGAAAGCGCTGGGGGTAGCACAGGGTCTTGGAGGAAAAATATCACAGAGTGTGATTGGTTATGATCAACTAGGTCGAAATGATATTAATTCCTTGGTGCACCTAATACTGGCCTTTGGATGAATTGTAGTCTGGCCTATGTAATTCGTATTTTTCTTGGAGATTATAATCTACTTAGATGTTTAATTATCACGATACTAAAACAAGGAATATTACACTAGAATTTGTAAAATAATAATTGTAATCAGAAAGGCATTATTAAGTATACTTAGAATCTATAGGAGTTTATTTTTTTCCCAACCTCCATTCAGTGAAATAAATAAGAAAGTAAATTTTCATAGATTTTATTTTTCAATAATGGCTTAACAACAACTTAGCTTGCAAGGAAAATATTGGGAAATATTTGTGATGAAATCTAGTCTCTCATTATATCATACTTCTAATTTCGGTGAATCAGGTTTCGTTTCAATAATATGTCTTTTCACCGATAACACTTATCTATTCACGCATAAGAGGCTTTTTATAGGTCAATGATATCACTTACAAAACGATTTTCAATCATACATGACATGTAAATGTCAATGTTCCTTACAAGTATATATGTCTGAGAGTTTGGAAATTCATGAGTGAAGTTAAAATATAATAATGGATTAAAATTATTTATGTGCTCATATGTGGAAATTTACTCACGTTCTACATTAGGAACTACATATGCATATGCTTTCAAAAGATAACTGGCAAACACACTGTGTATCTACAGCACTTGTGCACTAGTTGTTTTAAGAGTATTCTTATTTTAAATTACAACTAGCAATCCTATTAATCTGGCTTCTATAGGCTATAGCTGACCAGAAAGTATTTTCTTAAAATATTTATAAATCTCCTAGATTATCAGATTGAGAAAAAGAGTAACGTCGTAATCAATAGATTCGGTTTTATTTTTTTCCCAGTTATTATATTCAATTCCCTTCATCTAAAAGACATTTTTGAAAATAATGAAAATATTATTAAACTCTTTCAGACACCATTCTGAATATTACAAAGGAACGAAATAAGGCACCGATTATCAAAGATTGCTATCAAGAAGCTAATCAATCAAATATGATTGATCTCACAGTTTCTCCTTCACAGGTAAAGTTTCATTAACTCAAAAACTTCTTTTGGTGTTGAGTCACACAAATTTTACCCCTTTACTCCAATTATATATTAAACAAGTCAGTTAGATTGTAAGATATTTTATCAATTAACGCAATCGGTCATACAATAGGCCGACTTTAAACTAACTACCAAAGAATTAGAAATTATGATAAAACTAACCATTAAGAGAATCGTAGTTTTTCATTAGTTTATCATCATGATGCCACAAAACCTCAAATCAATCAATCAATCATTAGTTTGTTAGTAGTAAAAGTGTATGCCTACAGTGCCCCAAGCTTGGCAAAATGTTGACAGTCTTCGATCTTGCAATATTTTTCTCTTTAGCTTCATCTCTGCAGGCTTTAATTTTTCTATCCCTATTCATACGAGCCTCAAGAAATTAATTCATTACAGTGTTTATTGAAGTATTATACATCAACAACAACAACAACAACAAAAACAAAAACAAAAAAACAACAACAACAACAACAACAACAGCAATAAAAATAACATTAATGATAATTTTAATAATAATAATAATAATAATAATAATAATAATAATAATAAGTATTATTATTATTATTGTTATTATTATTATTATTATTATACAAGGTTTGAAACAACAGTACTAATAATAACAACATCATTAATGATAAAAATAATAATAATAAGTAATTTTTAGGCAAAGATTGAAATAGAAGTAATAATAATAATAATAATAATAATAATAATAATAATAATAATAATAATAATAATAATAATAATAATAATAATATCAGTGTATAACCACGAGTCAAATATGAAAAAATTGTTTTATCAAATATTATATAGGTAATTGTGTAAACTTCCATTACTGTTCATTATAGATATAAATATTTTGTTCTAAGATGCACAAACGACTTTGTCATCATACAGGTTAAAATGGCATGGTTGAGCATATCTCTTATCTTACATAAAGAATCTCGTAATTGATTGATTGATTGATTGATTTAAGGTTTTCAGGCATCCTAAGAACCTCGTAATTGTCATGTTTTTCGAATATCTCTACACTGTAAATAGTCCAGGACAATAATCACATATATCCTTCCAGAAATGCTAACTTTAAATCTATCCTCTCCAGACATTCTGGAAATTTCCACACGCACACAGTGATCAAAGGTCTGATTTGATTTGCTATGGAGATATCTTACCATCACAAAAAATATCAAAGATAATACAATTCCGTTAAAAGACGAAATAACCCCATTTTCTAAAGGTGAATGTTGTTATTTAGAAATGACACTCGTGAGTAACATTAACACAAACAAGATTGATGTTGGCAACATCCTTGAATCCTTTAAAAGACGAAATAACCCCATTTTCTAAAGGTGAATGTTATGTTTTTTAGAAATGGCACTGGACAGTTACATTAACACAAACAAGATTGAGGCTGGCAACATCCTTTAATCCATGAGTAGTTAGACTAGATGTCAATTACACCATTAAATACTGCAATTACTGCATTAAGTACGTAGAAACCGCAGCAAATAATTACACTCTAGCAGCTAATCCATACTCCATTTCTAACGCATTTGGGAAACGTACAAGCTCTTAGTTGACATAGTTAATCTAAGAATAGGTTAGAGTTTTATGTGGAGTGTAAAAAGTCACATATTTCTTTAGTATTGATGTATGTTGAAATAACATTCGAGTACCTTAACTATCAATAAATATAAGTTTCTACAACAAGATTATAGGATTCTTAGAGTTAGTTAAAAATGTAAAACTTTTTGGTCAACGTTTGCATGACTTATAAAATTGAATTTTCTTCCTAATAATAAGCCTTAAT
>NC_090757.1:45866817-45879317 GCF_036898095.1 Palaemon carinicauda | reverse complement strand
AAAAAGAAAAAAAAAAGTAACTAGACAACAATAAATGGTTTACCTCGAATAATAGTATGAAGAAAGGTTGATTTGTATTAAAATGAGACGTAATCATCATCACTAAATTAAAGTTCACATGGTTATACCATATAGATAAAAAGTGAAAACCGAAAAATTCAATATTTATATACACTCATGCATCCAATAGTCGACAATTACTGTTTAATAGACCATCCTTTGTCAATTGTAATGTCAAGTGCTCTTATGAAAATGTTTTGCTACAAGGAGTTTTACACATGGACCATATCCACATAGTTTTAAAATGGTAAAGGAAAAGAGGAAACGTTTGTAATATTCACTGTAATATTAACCTTTAGCAAAACACTTCTATAGTAGCACTTTTGAGACCTCAATTCTATTCTTACAACACATCTCAACATTCGATTGTTTCCTTTTGACTTGAACATGATTCTTTTTATAGTTTATATATGACATATCTGTTTTTGGCGTTGTTAATAGTTTATATATGACATATCTATTTTGACGTTGTTACTGTTTTTAGAATGATTTACTGCTAATTCGTTATCATCATTTATCTATTTCCTTATTTCCTTTCCTCACTGGCCTATATTTCCCTGTTGGAACCCTTGTGCTTGTAGTATCTAGCTTTTCCAACTAGGGTTGTAGCTTGGCTAGTAATAATAACAATAATAATAACTGCTGTTTGAGACTCATGGAAATTTTTGAGTATCCATTCATCTTTAAGCTTAGAAATTAAAAGCAGTGATAGATAAACACCAATTTAAGCCTTCAACTGACGAAAATACAATAACTACTAACAAAACACCCTCTTGCTTCTTCAACACCCAGGATTTATTCAAAGCTTTTTCATAGTTGCAAAATGATCCAGATGATAATTTGAATTCCATAATCTTTTCCTATACAATTTCGTAGACTGAATGATTGTGGCATCAATCTATATAACACAAATCGATGCAAAAAAAAAAAAAAAAAAACTTCCAAAGCGATTCCGAGCAGAGAAAATTTTAAGTGACTCAGTAAATCTTAACATGAAAATCAATCTTAATAGGCTGAGTAAATTGTAATAGAGAACAGATAAGCTGGGTATTTGCGACTGACAGAGTAGTATGTGTCCTAACAAATGGCAATTCACAAGCAAATAATCAAGGAAATTAGCAAAGCATAATGGACCTACAATATCTTGGGTGACCAAGTACTGTAACAGACCTAATAAACCGGTAACGAATTGTGGTGGCCGATGTGGTAACGTCCCTGATTGGTGAACCCCAGACTGGGGTTCGAGTCCCGCTCAAATTCGTTAGTTTCTTTGGCCGCTGCAACCTCACCATCCCTGTGAGCTAAGGATGGCGGGTTTGGGTTATCCAATAGGTCTATCTGCTGAGTCATCAGCAACCATTGCCTGGCCCTACTTGGTCCTAGGTTGGGTGGGGAGGGGACTTGGGCGCTGACCACACACACACACACACACACACACAGATATATATATATATATATATATATATATATATATATATATATATATATATATATATATATTTGACCAGGATCTAGGTCATTGCCTTCTCGATAGGGCAATGTCCGTGACCCTTGCCCCTGCCATTCATGAGCAGCCTTTAAACCATTAAACAGATCAAGGGAGGAGTAAATGTCCTTGGAATAAGAAGTTGCAAAGCAAAAATCATCTGTCCAAGCAAATCTAAATTTCCTTAACACGAAAAGGAAGTCTCAACTGAACAACCACACTGTATTGGACCTGACAAATCGTCACTATTAAAACGTCATAGACCAATACAAAATCCTACCTGGATAAGTAAATCATAATAAACTTGGCCAATTGTAAGTGACCAACCATACCCTAACAGACCTAAAATTGTGGTTATGTTAGTTTATATGGAACCCAAAACTTTCATTATTAATACTGGTCTCCCTCAGAATAAGAGCCACTTGGGTGATACATAAAATTAACTTCCAAAGTGATTGTACACAAAGGCTCAGATACACGCATATATATATATATATATATATATATATGTGTGTGTGTGTGTGTGTGTGTGTGTGTGTATGTGCGTATGTGAGTGTGTGAATGTATGTATATAAAAGTGTGTGTGTGTGTGTGTACAATGACCCCGATACCCTTTTAATTCCTTTGGATGTTCATGGTAAATGGATACAGTATACTCATTACTACAAACCTTATATCTAAATGATCAAAATGACTTCCATCATCCTTACAAGCCAAGCTCTAGGCGTTCTTGGAGAAGCCAAATGCTACAACCCTTAGTGCCCAAAATAAGGAAAGCATCTAGAAAAAAGGCATGGCGGCCTAGAGAATATACTTTTAGAGAGAAAAATAACAACAAGCACATTAATATATAAAAAGATCATGAAATTAGTGATGAGTTTGAAAATGATCAAATATGAAAAAAACAAACAAACAAAGGAAATGCTAACCGCTTGATAAATTACCAGATCTTTGGCTCCTCTTTTATGTCTGTCTAATACACTAATTCATTTCGATAAGATAGACAGAAAACTGACGAAAGAGACGAACAGAAAGCTGACAGAAGAGACGAACAGAAAACTGGCAGAAGAGACAGTAGAATACCTTGCTACAAATGATATGCTGCTACACAAGAAAACTGATCATTTCTTTGATTTGTGAATACTGCTGTCACAAAATGGCTGCTTACCATAGCAAAAGAGACTCCTATTCATGTCATGTGGGCGAATACCCTCTGAAGAGTGCAATTAGTAACCTACTAAATCAAAATGTAAGATGTCTGGTTAATTTTGTCAGATGCCTTTTCCGTTCGTGAATGGCAGAGGCAAGGGATTGTAACATTGTTCTGGCAAGCAGGACAATGCTTTAGAGACTGACCATATATACATATAATCAGCTCCCAAGCCCCATCCACATACAAGTTAGGATCAGGGAAGGCAAGGTAATGGCTGCTGATGACTCAGCAGGTAGACTTATAGGCTCCCACAAACCCCCCATTCTTAGCTGAACAAGATAGTAAGGGTGCCGACACTAAAGGAACTGACGAGTTTGAAAGCAACTCGAACCCCCGTCTGGCGATTATCAGACAGAGGCATAAACAAAATAAGAATGTGTGAGGAATATGCAAAACTTGACAGATTTAAGGGTTGACAGTGAGCATTACCAATATTCGTAAGCTCGAGAAAATAAGAGGGCGATTTGACTATTAAAATGCATATACTATTATTATTATTATTATTATTATTATTATTATTATTATTATTATTATTATTATTATTATTATCATTACTATTATTATTATTATTATTATTATCATTATTATTATTATTATTATTATTATCATATTTCAGACCATGATAAACAACATCCCCATAAATAAAATCGATTTGACGAGTAATATGAATGTTTAATGCTGTCCTCATGAACTACATTTACTCTTAGTATTTCTTAGAATTATAAGAAAAAGGAGAAATCATTTGAAGAAAAATGGCTGACAAAATAAAACTTATAAGTCTGTACTTTTACTTTAACTACATTCACCAGCCTATGATTGTGTTCATATCCAGGGACCATAAACATAAATAAATAATAAATAAAAAACATTAATAATGCAGATTAAGTCCAAAAGGAGGTCGTATTGATAAGACTTAACAACAAAGTTTCATTGATTGAAATGATCTAATCTTAAATATATTTTGATTGACTAATTGAATAGCAAGTAATTTTCTAGTTAGATTTCATAATCCCTCATAATTTAAATGGCTTCAAGATTATTATGAAGAAGATTGTTATGTACACGATAACTGGTTGAAATTCAAGCAATTCTTAATAACCAATGTGTCAGAGTCTAAAAATCCGTAAATATCATAAACATAAATAAATAATAAATAAAAAAAATTAATAAGGCAGATTAAATACGAAAGGAGGTCGTATTGATAAGACTTAACAACAAAATTTCATTGATAGAAATTATCTCATCTTAAATATATTTTGATTGAATAATGGAATAAAAAGTCATTTTCTAGTTAGATTTCATAATCCCTCATGATTTAAATGGCTTCAAGATTATTATAAAGATGATTGTTATGTACATGGTAACAGATGAGCACCGGTTTAGCATCTTAATTAGTTGAAATTCAAGCAATTCTTGATAACCAATGTGTCAGATTCTGAAAATCCGTAAATATCATTTAGCCAACCCCCCTAAAAAATAATTTCGGATATTCAAGAGTTATCTATAAAAAGAAAATCTTATTAAAATCTGAATCGATTAAGAATGAGAAAACAAACCATAACTGAAATAACAATGTCTTAAAAAAAATCAAATCAAATCGAGATAGGAAGAATACTCCTCCACTACACTTTACAGTCAAGATACAAATATCAGCCGATTTCTTTAAAAGGGATTTAATGTAAGATAGTCGTCATTAACTTATTATTCTATTTCGACAAGAAGGGATGCAAGAAAACATATTGAAAAAAAAAGATTAACTAGCAATCTATGAATAGGGAAATATGAATGAAAGAAAACAATGTATTCTTATATCATATCTGGAAGTCTTGAATAATATGTAACAATATTATTGGAAAAGAAAAAGAAAATAACCAATCACACGCTTTAATCTCGCATTGATCCTTCTAAAGATTAAAGTATACTAAATTAAACCATGATTCTATTTCAGGAGGAGTCGGTGCTCAAGCTTGTGCCTACTGTGATACTCGGCTTTCTCTTGAACACATTCGAGTCAACTGCTCCATAAATGGCCAATTAAAAAGGAAATATCATTTATATGGTAAGATACCACAAAACCTTTAAATGGAATTGCAGATGTAGATAACCACCTGAATTTCCCAAATAATACCTTTAACTATACAAATTGGTTAGACTCATATTGTTTTACATCTGTTCATTGCATCTATATTTTATCAAAAGAATAACAGCATTCCTTGATGCTCAACAAGAACAGCAGCAACAACAGCAGCAGCAGGAACAACAACAATAACAAATGCAACAGTTTCTGGTCCACTGCAGGACATAAGCCTAGAATATGGCCTTATTCATGACTGGTGTTTGATCATTTTCATCACCACGCTGGCCAATGTGGATTAGTGATGGTGGGAGACTTTAGTCTGACCGATCACAGCTAATAATTCTCGTATGGGTGGCCCTGACTATTAAAGCTTTGCTGATCATAGCGATACACAAACCCTTTCACCACGTGAAGTATCCGCAATTAGAAAGGGATATATAAATCAAATTGTCACCAATTTAATCCAGCACTTGACCTTATGGCCTAACCCTCACATTCACTTACACATCTCACTCAGGCTGCTACTCATGAGAACACTTGACCCTGATGTCTTAAATGTTTCTAAATACATGTAATGCCAGATACCAAATCAATCAACCCTTTATATCACGGTAAAATCTACGCTGGAATTGGTAAATGCTTATAAACATCCTTAAAATTTCTGACGTCTAGAGATCATTCATCGGTATTGTGCATTGAGACGTTAAAATATACCTACTGGCTTCTATTGTATCCATCTGGGATATATGCGTTATTCGATTCTTGTAGGAGCGTTTTAAATTCTGTATATCCTCAGTAGTGAGTGCAAGTGGTGTTGGGACCAGTGGTTTGAGTCCTCTGGAAGCGTTGTAAAATCGCTGTAAAAATCATACAGGGCGTCTCAGCAAAGATCTGCCAGTGATTTTCGCATTGTGGAAGCTTTGTAAACGTTTTAAAGGCTGTGAAATGAGTGCATGCGAGGTTGTAGTAAGTGTTAACCTTTTGGAAACGTTGTAAACGTTGCAGAGGCTGTACAGTGAGTACAAGTGGTTTTATAGTCCTTGATTTTCGCCTTTGGGGACCGTTGTAAACATTGTAGAAACAGCGCAATTAGTTCAATTCTATTCGATCGACAACACGAAAAACAACTTGATTGACAAGATATAAACTAAAATGCCATTGGCCCCTATTGGCTAAGGAATTGGTTTTACATTTCAACTGACGTTATCACTATCAGAGAGATAACTAATGGACGTAGAGATTTTATTACTCCATTGAAATATTGGAGAATTTCTCAAATACCAGTCTTTTAAGTTTGACGGGTCAAATTACTCAATTGACATCCAGTTATAATGCTATAAACGTCCCCCTTTGCCTTATTTTTTACATTTTTCGATTCATATATCAATTTAACTGTTGGGTGTTTGACGCCATTTTCTGCATTTTACTATATTTCTTGTGTTACCGCTCAGCGTGTCTCTCTCTCTCTCTCTCTCTCTCTCTCTCTCTCTCTCTCTCTCTCTTATATTTTACCGTTCTAGGTATGTTTTGATGATAATAATGATGGTGGTGATGATGATGATGATGATGATGATAATAGACAGCCGAAAGAAAGCCCGTATACCTAAATAACTGGAGCAGCGAATCGGAAAATCATATGGAAATTGGTTTCTAGTTCCGGGTAAAGTTCCGCATAATAGAAATAAAAATAAAAAAGCCGAGAAAAGGAGCTACATAAGCAAATTAGGAACCGAAAACATTAATCTTGGTCGTAGATAAAACGTCCATTGTATTTCATTAGTTGACTAACAATATAAAAATACAAGTCTAACATCTAAGGTCTTGGATGTTATTATTCTGAAAGAATCTAAGTACTTACAGAACCATCGACGTCTCGATTGGTTGTACCAATCCCATAGGTCCAAACTAAGCTTCTTATTCCCTTTCACATAATACTCGTCCTTGGGCAAGTGACCATGCTGTCATTCGGTCGGTCTATAACAATCAATTTAAAAACCACCACATATTTGTTTTGAATATTTATCATAATTTGAGCACTCGCGTCAATAAGAAAAAAAAAAAAAAACCCACAATCAGTCAATCTTAAAATCTAAATTAAAAGGAGAATTTTCAGTTATCTTTATAGTAGCAAATGAAACTTCAAGAAATCTTATTCACATAAAACCAGGCATCATTCAGACATTACCAGTATTATGAGGATCATTGATGGAATTCCTCATTACTTCATAAACAAAAATTCATCTCTCATATCATAATCAGGAGGAATCTATGGCACTTCATGAGAACATTCTATTAAATGAATTGAATCAATGTAAGACACCAGTCATATAGAAGAAAGAAAGGGAGTTCTTTTAAATTTGAGTTGATAATATAAAATTAAAAGTGGTAAATTTTCATATAGCAGAAAGGTACAAACCCGTATTTTTTTAGTCAAAATCTTTTGAAGATTTTGCTATCATTTCAAAGAAGAAACACTTTCTATCAATAATCAGACCCATTGGTAAAATTCTCAATAACTAAGTATATTGAAGAAACTCCCTTAAATCTAGTTGGTTCAATAGCTGGAATCCAAGATTAGAATATGTGGAAGAGTTCTTATTTATTCAAAGGCAGAAGTATAATTCCTAAAGCCCATAGAATAAAGAATTTCCAATCATTAAAAGGAACAGGATTTATTATAATCCAAATCAATAGCTAATCTTAACTAATGAAGAGGACACTACTCATGTAGTCACTTAGTCAAGGAAAATTATACAGCATTTAATAAAAGTATGGAAGTCGTAGAAATTTTCCTTAGTGCTTAAGCTGCGACAAATATGAAAGTGTCAATGTAAATTTCTAAAGATTTCATGTAAAGTACGTATTATAGTACAGCCTGAGATAGGGGATTACGAGCAAATGGTACCTGGCATAGCTAGTGCCACCTGGGATAAGTACGTTATAGTTAAAGTGTTCCCAGAGGTAAGTGGTTTTTAGATTGTGTTAGTTAGGGTGAGTGTTTCAGATGATTTAATCGAAGTTAGTACTTTAAGTGGTCAGGTTATTGTAACAAAGAGTGTACTTCATAATCAGTACTACCTGAAGAAAGTGCTTCAAGTACTGCTACATGGGGTATGTACTTCATAGTTAAAGATAAAGGTGAATTATTTGCAGATTAAAGCTACTCGATACCTATCGGGAAACATAAAAAATCATCTTGAAACGTGTTGTCTTACGCGCTATGAGTGCCACCTTCTTTTTTTGAAGGGATAAACCATAGAATAAAACATCTAAATAACCTGCTAAAAAGGGTCATACTAAATCAGTATATGCCTCCGTGGTAAATATCAACTTTGAGCCCTTAAGAAAATGACGCTAAAAATTATGTTCTGAAATATTCTCGCCTTAGCTAAACACAACTTAATATGACTTGAATTAATATTTAAATTCTCTCAACTCAAGCATAAGTAATAGTTAACTTAAGATTTCCAATAAAAGAGATTTCAAAGGTTTCTCATAAAAAGCAGTATTTCTCATGATACATGATCTGATACATTCTATATCCTTCAACGGCCAAGATTTGAGTTTCTATTTCTGTTTCTGTTTTTCCCGACTGAAATGGTGAATCTTTATTAATACAGAATAAATCTTGAATCTTAACCTTTTTTTTATTGCTTTAACAAGTTGAGGGACTGTCTCTTGTTTCCATTAGTTTTTTTTTTCTCGGATTATTGGTTGACTTTAGTTCCTAGGTTCAATCTTATTAAATGGAAAGCCAATCAAAACCAAAGCCTTTATAATAAAAGAAGTAATATCAGCAGTGATGCGTTGGCATTGGCGACGCCAGTTCTGAGCAATAAATCACGTGATTTTATGCTTTAATTAAATCAAACTGACATGTGATTTAGTTTACGATTACTTTGCAATTCCAACAATCATGAGTAAAAAATAATTTCCCACAACGATGGTCATACCAGGATTGCCAAAACTTCACTTATTCATTACAGATATTCTGTAGGTCTCTGCAAATTTCATAAATGCGTATTATCCCTTTGTAAACTTTCGATTTAGTCATTGACATTAACCCTACAGATAATCAGGATACATTTCAGTTTTTTATTACACACACACACACACACACACATATATATATATATATATATATATATATATATATATATATATACATTAAATATATATATATATATATATATATATATATATTATATATACATACAGTAAATATATATAATATATATATATATATACATATATATACACATTAAATATATACATATATATATATATATATATATATACATATATATACATATATATGTATATATATACAGTAAATATATATATATATATATATATATATATATATATATATATATATATATATATACATTATATATATATATATATATGCATGTATGTATGTCTTAATTAAAGGATATAAAACATACTTCTTTCAAAGAATAATTGCTGTAGCATTTATTATTTTAGGTGACGTTTGCTTTTACAAGCAAACAAAAAGGCAATTTCCTCTAAGTCCTAATTAAGGTTGAATATCAAAGAGAGAAATATTCTAGAATTAGATAATGGTAGAAAAAAAAGAACGAAAAAAAATCCAAAGCAAGAATCTCGAACGAGCGATAGTTCAGCATGCAAAATAAAATTTTTTTTTTCATTTTGTTTCTTTTTTCTAACTTCTCTACTTAGTAATGTTTTCGCCTGTGATTTTTCTTTTTCTTTTCAAATCCGTCAAGTTTTTAAGGTATGGAATGATGAAAATCTCCATCCCTGGAAGGAGTCTCTAATACCCGCCGATGTTAAGGCTAATGTTCGCACTCCAGTTTTCAGTACAGCTTAGCTTTCGAATCCTCTTCAGGAAGAAGATTTACATTCACTCGTTGTTAAAGGCGTTCTATGGATGGAGTTCAGAATTATCAAGATATTGGAGATGTCACAGTGTTCTTAAAATGCATTCATAAGTAATAATGGTTTAAAGATCACTCATGAATGGCAGAGGCAAAGGACAATAATGACGTAGCAGGACATTGCTCTAGGAGTCTAGATAGACTCTATCTAGAGCCTAACATTCACATGTGATTGGTACTCCAGCTCTCTCTCCATTATCTTAGGATTAGGGAGGGCCAGGAAATAGCTACTGATGACTCAACAGGTAAGCCTATAAGCTCTTCCAAACAGCCCACCCCTAGTTTTAAAGGATGGCAAAGTTGGAAACACTACAAGAATCTATCAAGCTTCACTGAGTCTCGAACCCCCCTCCAGCAAATCGCCAGGCAGGGACGTTTCCAATAAGGTAAATGAGATTGTATGGTGATTTGTCTCTTAATACATATGCCGAAGCTTGGTTAACGTCGAAGCTACTTAACGGATCCTTAAATAAGACTGATTTCTACACCTAATGGGAGATTCAGTCAAATATATAGCCCTAGAGCTTGAAATAGGTCTCGCTTCAGAGTCCCTACACTTGATTATATATGTGCGATGGATACCAGTGGTTACCTGGACCTCAAACATCTGAAATACGTGTTTACTTGTTTCTAAATTTCCGTGACAATTTTGTAAAGGTGATGTGTATTGTTGCTCTAGTTAGGAAATTCTAACCGTTGCTTTGGGTGCAGTTTCTGAATCCCAATTCCGTAATTTAGAATTTGTAATAGATGCTAATGCTTTATTAAGTTCTTGTTCTTTAATACTGTAGCTGCGTTAGGTCTAATGACTGGTGATGCATGTTTTAAGATTCAGTTCTAAAACATAGCACATGACTGGTTCTTAGCAATGGTGCTAATACTTGTCAAGTCATCATTTCCGACTTCTTATGCCAGGATTGAACGTTAGCCTAATACGGCATAACCTTTCATTAATTAATATTAATGCTTAGACCTTTATTTAATTCTGCTTGTAAGTACTATGTTTCTTAATTCAAGCCGGAACAATTTGCAGCCTAATTACTAAGTGCTAATGTTTTCTCATGGGCTGGCCTTTGAATCACTTGAGTGACTGAGCATAATCAATCTGCTAGTGGTTGATTTTGGTCTCGTTTATTTACCAAAATGCTCAAGAATAAAAAATGGTAATGATGGACTTTTACTTCATTTCTGAATGAAATGCTAAATTCAATGTGTGTAGGCAACGATAGTAATTATCATTATTATTAATGGCTACGCTACAACCCTAACTGAAAAAGCAGGATGCCATAGGTCGTAGGGCTCCAACAGAGAAAAATAGCCCAGCGAGGCGAAGAAAAGAATTAAATAAACTACAAGAGAAGTGATG
The DNA here is from genome assembly GCF_036898095.1 of Palaemon carinicauda. Taxonomy (NCBI): domain Eukaryota; kingdom Metazoa; phylum Arthropoda; class Malacostraca; order Decapoda; family Palaemonidae; genus Palaemon; species Palaemon carinicauda. The sequence continues at coordinate 45,868,193 of NC_090757.1, read as the reverse complement.
AACTATTGAAATCAAAAGTTAGGAACAGTAACAACATTGAAATAGATATTTCATATATAAACTACAAAGAGAGACTTGATTCAGCCTGTTCAACATAAAAAATACATTCGCTGCAAGGTTGAACTTTTAAAGTTCCACCCATTAAACTGCTCGATAAGGAAGATCATTCCACAATTTTTTCATAAGTGGAATAAAAATTCTAGAATACTGCGTAGTATTGGACCTTATGATAAAGAAGGCATGACTATTAGAATAAACTGCATGCCTACTATTACAAGCATGATGGTACTGTCTGTGATGTATAATGAAAACTGGTTGAGAAAAAAATGTGTGGCAAGACTTTAGAATATTATTCACTTTATAGTTCTTCAGAAATAAAAGGAAGGCTGATAATAATTGTTTTTTCTTGCTGCTAAGGGCTACAAGTAATTTCATATAATTAGGTTTGGCAGCATTTTAGGCAAAAATTTTTCTATTTTAACTGAAATTATGATAATCATATTCTGAATGCAAAGGACGGTCAAAGATCGGAAAAATCTTATGCAACATGCATATAGAACTAACTGAACAACGATGCCAGAGATTAATATATAGATCAGGAATAAGAAATTTAATAGACCGCAAGTTCTTTTCCAACAAATTAAGATGATATTCATGGGCTGAAGACCAGACAGGAGAACAATACTTGAGACAAGGCAAAATGGAAGAATGAAAAGACTTGATCATCGAAAATCTTGAAACACTTTCTTAATAAGCCATTTTTGGGAGCAATTGAAGAAAAAACCAAAGTGAATCTGCCTTCTATAATCCCCCCTAAAATCTTAAAAGTCGTATAGAGTTAAAGAAACATTATCATTGCAGAGAACTGAATGTTGAGGAGCCATTGTCTTCGACCTACTTACAATCATACTTTGAGTTTTGTTAAGTTTCAACTTCATGCCTCACAATTTGAACCATGCACTAATTTTAGCTAGATCTCTATTAAGGGATTCAGCAACCCTAGATCTACATTCAGAAGATGGAATTGAAGCAAAGAGAGTAGCATCATCAGCATATGCAACGAACTTGTTTTCCAGGCCAAACCACATATCATGTGTATATAATATGGAAAGTAATAGGCCAAGAACACTACCCTGAGGAACACCATATATCACATTCATATACTTACTATGGTGCCACCAACAACAACCATTTACGATCTATTACTTGAAAATTCAATAATGATGCTTAGAAAAGACCCACCTAATCCCAAGTTAAGTCGTGTTTCTGAATTCTTACAATGAAATGAAAAGTTCCCAAAAGATAGCTGGGCTAGAGCTACTAAGATTCCATATTTTCCCATATCTTATTTCGAAATATGAAACTTGGCTTTTATT
>NC_090757.1:45851817-45859317 GCF_036898095.1 Palaemon carinicauda | reverse complement strand
GGACTTGTTTTCTATGACAAACCACTTACCATGTGTATATACAGTACTGTAGTATGAAAAAGAATGGGCCAATAACACTACCCAGATATCACATTCTTATACTCAGTACAATGCCCATCGACAACAACTCTGCAATTTATTGTTAAAAAATTCAGTAATGATAGTAAGAAAAGGCCCATCAACTCCCAACCCTTTGAGTTTGAAAACCAGGGCCTTATAATTAGAACTAGTCTAAGGCAGCACTAAAATAGAGGCTAATAATACCAACTTCCAGATTACAATCAAGGACTTCTGGTCCTAGTTTCATTAGGTCTAATGACCTTTTTACTAAATAGTGAGGGTAGATGATTCTTGCTTTATCGAGAGAGAGAGAGAGAGAGAGAGAGAGAGAGAGAGAGAGAGAGAGAGAGAGAGAGAGAGAGAGAGAAAAAAAAATATATATCTAATGTTAACTAAACATTTACCAAATAATAAAACTAATAGTTGTAGTCTCATAAAATCTATTGATCTTTTACTTAGTAAGGAGAGGTGGTTCATTTATATATATATATAAATATATATATATATATATATATATATATATATATATATAGAGAGAGAGAGAGAGAGAGAGAGAGAAAATATATATATCTAATGTTAACTAAACATTTACTAAATAATAAAACTAATAGTTGTAGTCTCATAAAATCTATTGATCTTTTACTTAGTAAGGAGAGATGGTTCATTTATATATATATATATATATATATATATATATATATATATATATATACAGAGAGAGAGAGAGAGAGAGAGAGAGAGAGAGAGAGAGAGAGAGAGAGAGAGAGAGAGAGATACATATCGTATGGTAAGTAATTTTTACCTATAGTAAATCTCATAGTTCTAGTTTCATTAAGTCGAGTGACCTTTTACTAAGTAGAATGGGTAGATAGTTCTTGTTTTATCAAGTAAGAGAGAGAGAGAGAGAGAGAGAGAGAGAGAGAGAGAGAGAGAGATGTTAATGTAACTGAAAATTCATTCAATAGCAAATCAATGCGACCTTTTACTAATCATTTTAGGATAGGTCAATGATATGGTCATCCAGCACTTTAAAATAAGTGTTTCTATTATTATTATTATCATCATTATTATTAATATTATTATTATTATTATTATTATTATTATTATTATTATTATTATTACTTGCTAAACTACAACTCTAGCTGGAAAAGCAGGATGCTATAAGCCCAAGGGCTCCAACAGGGAAAATAGTCAAGTAAGGAAAAGAAATAAGGAAATAAATAAGCTACAAGAGAAGTAATGAAGAATTAAAATAAATATTTCATATATAAACTATGAAATCTTCAAAAAAAGAGAAAAAAGGAATAGGATAGAATAGTGTGACTGAGTGCACCCTCAAGCTAGTAAACTCTAACCCAAGACAGTGGAAGACCATGGTACAGATGCTATGGCACTTTCCATGACTAGAGAACAATGGTTTGATTTTGGAGTGTCCTTCTAGAAGAGCTGCTTACCACAGCTAAAGAGTATCTTCTACCCTTAACAAGAGGAAAGTAGCCACTGAACAAATTGCAACAATAGCTCTGTCTTCAAAATTCCTTTATCCGAGGTCCCAAAACACACCCCCAATAAATCAACTCAAATCTTTCTTGAGTATTTTTTTCTTTCTTTTTGTTTTACACATTTCAGTGCTACTTACAAGGATGTTTATTGGTTGCATGACAAATTACTATTTCCATTCTGTTAGCAAATAGTCTTTGAGAAATCAATGAAAACATGGAATTAGACTGTCTTCATATCTGAAATCACCAGCAACATTCATCCTATGCCTTTTTAGGCCAGTTGCTCATCATATTTCAAAAAAGATAATAATATTAAGTTCATAGCACATAAGGTTTTGCTCATCTTGAGTGACCATGTTACTATTTCCCTTCAAAACCTTTTGACGAATATTCCTTACAGCATTTATCTATGGAGGTAGTGGTATTTGTATAAAAATCTCTTCTGTATCTTCATCTCCATCCTCTTCTGTTATAAGGGGAATTTCTAGATCACATGCTTTTGAAATGAGCAAAACAGCCCTAGCCACTTAGGATGTGGGCTACTGTATTTCTGGCACTTACGAATGTAAATATCTCTTGTAGGGCCGATTAACTCATGTTGATCCCAATCAAGGTCTATAGACCTTGGTTTCAACAGCCCGGAAAAACTACATCTCCGTAGGAGTCCCTACAAGTCGCAGCACAATAGAATTGAGTGGGATATTATCTTCTTCTTGACATAATAATCTACAATGCTTTCCAATACTGTAAAGTGATTGATCGAATGTAATTATTGGGGAAAACTGGTATATTTGGGCAGGTTTTTTCCCACAAAAGTGAATGTTGTGTAATTACGCGAAGCATCCTTAGGGGGCATGTCTATTATAGGCAGAAATATCATTGAGGCTTTCTTGTAGTGGTAAACTTTTTGAACTATCTGTACCGTGCCATTGAAATTTGGGTGAGGTACCTTCAACATCAGAGGTTTTTTTTTTCATAATATGTAAAAACATGATATTGGGTCAGGATTATGCATGTCATTTAACTACACGAAGTTAATCTATGGTAGTCCTATAAGAGGACTCATAATATAAAAGTCATTAACTATCTTTGCATTATTATGATCTGCTCATTAGTGACATTCACTTTAGATACAGGTGGTTGGATATTGCTGCCCATTGGTCACTGGTGTTGAGGCAGTAATAATCCCCATAGCATGATAGGTACCTTTACCATCCAAGGTACAGGTGTTATGATTTGTGTTGTATGAATTGGCATGGTAAAAATTAATAACTATCAGTCCCCTGCTCAACTATTGCACTCCTACCAAATTTCTTGACTTCCACATATGAGGAACAATAGCCAGGTTTATGCAATGTATCATTCAACCCTCTAGAGGTAAAATGATGGGCAAAATGATGGTGTAACTGCATTCCAAGCCCAAAGCCCAGTGGAGTTAGGATTGCACGTTGCCGGGCTGCTGGCCTGATAGATTGTTCAATGGATGAAATTTTAAGGTCTATATTTTGTCCAGACATTATGTTACGAAGTAATAACCTCAATGACTCGACCAGGTAGGACAGAGCTGATTCTACATCACACATCTTCACTGAAAGGATAACAAGTTTTGTCCGACGTTTGTAGCTTTATATTATTCTTGATCAATATCCTAACAATTTCTATAATTTATAACTTTTCGTTCTCGGCATCTTCTATCTTTGACTATGAATAAAAGTCATGAAGTATGGTCCATGTTTTTCCGAGAAAAGTTACTACATCTGGTTTGCCATTGATATTCTTTGTAACAATTCTTTCACCAAAGTGCTCTTGTAATCTTTCCATCTTGAATCTGGCTGTATAAGCTTCACAATCACAATCATGGAAGTATCCACTCATTTTATTTACAAGTTCTGGTACTTCTATTTTACTCAACATCATTTGATTAATAAATCCAACCACTTTTAGAAATGCTTCATTTCTCACTTCATTTTTCGGACATCAGGTATATTTTGTTGTTTTGGTTTGTTTGTATCATGTTGGTTTGAAAGTTATGTGATTTTCCTTTGAAAATTCTGTGATTTTCCTTTATATATTCTGAAATTTAAGTTTCATGCTTGGTGATAAATACCATCTTATGCCACTAAATCTACTGTATACTGAATCCTTGACTGCACTTCGCTGGTCCAGCCATCATGTCTTTTGCTACTAATGTCTCATATGTTTCTCTTAAACTCACAGAAGATATTGCACATCCCAATGATTTTTTCTTTAAATGACCTTTTAAAGGTTGGCCACAAAATACGCAATGTGTTTTAAAGTCAAGTGTGAGAGTAATTAACCTAGCTTTCATCTGATCAGTTTTCACTTGAGCTGATTTGGTTTGAGTTTGTGTAAATTACCACTCTTTTCTGAGCCATTTCCTGCAGTATTCATGAAGTACATCTTGTTTTGCTTCACCTCAACAGATGAACCTCCTCATAAGCTGTAATCATTTATTGTATTGGTGCCCTGGAATGTCTTTGATTCAAAAGTCTCTTTATCATTGGCTAGGGATTCACCACACATGGCACAGTTCTCATTACTGGTTAGAGTGGCACTCATGGTTGGAGATTACCCGATATATAGGAACAAAATCTTTAATATTGTAATTAGATACACAGAGAAATCTAAACGCGCCTAGTCAAATACAGCAAGAATAAACACAATTGCCTAACAAACCTAAATAAAACTCTCCAAAAAGTAATTCAAATGGGCAAAAATATTTGATCGACAAAATTGGGAAAAAAGCATATTTCCTCACAGGGGGTTCAAGTTAATTTATTCTTTTGGTTATTATAGACACCACGAGGAAGCTCATTGTCAAAAAAAAAAAAAAGAAAAAAAAAAAAAATAGAAGTCGGGCACCGATTCGAGCTAAAATGCCTGGACTAGAACATCTAAATAGACTTCAGTCTTTTAGCATGACCCAAAGTTGATATGAAAAATGATCAATTCATTGCTGACCTTGATATTTACTATATACTTGCTGCGTATGCCAATTTTTCAAGAAAGTACATGTAGGGATACTCTTCTCAATTTATTTGATAAAGGAAAGTAGAATAAACGGAACAGAGTAAGAAAAATGGGCAATTTCTTCTGAATAATGTTCATAAAATGACAAATTATAGAAGTTCTCGCAAGCGACTGCAAAGTCTGTTTTTATATTCTTAAAAATTGTGTCTATAAAAAAGCCAATTTCTATTATAAAAAAAACACTAGTAACAATTATTACACTCTTAATTTTATAAAAAAAAAACAGCAAACTTTTACATGTCAAAATCCCAATAAAACTCTCATGCATTTGCAAACTTGAACAGGTGAAAAGTAAGTAATGATTGATATAACAGATTTTCACAGTAAGCGTAAAGCCAAACAACGAAATGTTTGATTTCCGAATTTGTTATATCAATATAATTGGTACATACATACATACATACATACACACACACACACACACACATATATATAATATATATATATATACATATATATATATATGTATATATCTATACATATATATATATGTATATATATACATATAATATATATATATATATATATATAATATATATATATATGACACGAAAATTAATGATATCTGTTTCTGGAATTTTCCAGACACTTCCAGAGAACCACAATCCAAGATATTTTAGGAAGTTACAACAGGGTTTTTCGAAAAAAAAAGCTACTACTTTTATATTTCTGGTCTCTATAATAAGCCTACCGTCAAAAAGCTAAAATAGGACATACATACGATTGCGTTTTAGAATTATTTTTGTTGACGCCATAGCAGATTCTTTCAAATATAAATTTGGACAAAAAAGAGGAACTTAAAATTTACCTACGGACCCAGAAGCTTTCTGAGATATTAATTTCCCCATTCAGCATAACCAAATAATAAAACAATGAATCTCTTTAGAGAAAAATAACTTATGCTATTTGGGTTTCCTTTCACATACTGGTTCAAGATTATATATGAATTGATCTGTTAAATAGGTGATGTTGAACCAAACTGATATCTAAACACGGGTTGACAGGTCTCTAGATGTACAAGCCTAATTTGTAAAAATTATATGGCTCTCCTGAACCTCCTTCTTTGATATATAATTAAATACTATTAAACTTTTCATTTAAAAATGATAATGAAGGATCTTTATCAATCTTTCAATGCTAGGGAAAACTATCATCTGCTTGATTACGGCTAATTACTATCAAATTATTCAATGATAGTTTGATGCTATCATGTTTTAAATCCTGACTTTTTGCTGAATTTTAAGCAAACTATTAATTATATCATTATGAGTAGAGGAGTTTTGATAAGGTTCCTTAAGATACCACCGATTTGTCCAGGTTTGTTGTAAACATGAACCCTAATGTTCTGAGTTCGAAGCTAATCAATAGACATTGAGCCGTTTAGAATTGTTTGAATGATCTTTAGATTTCACTATTGGTTTATTCCATTATTTTCCCTTTGGTCAATATATCTTTAGAATTCAAATGTTGTCAGCAAAGAACCTTTGGCAGCTTAGACCTACTCAATATGGCTTAACTAAATATGTCATATGAATGTTAAAATTGCACAAAAGAGTTACTAATAACTGTTGAAATTGAATGAAAAACTTATACATATTCATAAATTGGAAATTCCATAGGATTCGAATTATTCTTGTAAAGTTTTTCATACCTTACGTTACCTGAATGTTTGAATTGTGTTATTGCAAAGGCTTCTTGAACCAAACTGTTGGAATTAAACAAAGGTTTCTGTTGAATGCCCACTTCTAAAGCCTGCCTGCTCTCTCGGTTAATTATTATTATTATCATTATTATTATTATTATTATTATCATTACTAGCCAAGCTACAACCCTAGTTGGAAAAAGATGCTATAAGTCCAAGGGCTCCAATAGGGAAAAATAGCCCAGTGCGGAAAGGAAATAAGGAAATAAATAAATGATGAGAACAAATTATCAATAAATCATTCTAAAAACAGTAACAACGTCAAAATAGATATGTCATATATAAACTATTAACAACGTCAAAAACAGATTTGTCATATATAAACTATAAAAAGACTCATGTCAGCCTGGTCAACATGAAAAAAATTTGCTCCAACTTCGAAATTTTGAAGTTTTACTGATTCAACTACCCGATTAGGAAGATCATTCCACAACTCTGTAACAGCTGGAATAAAACTTCTAGAATACTGTGTAGTACTGAGCCTCATGACGAAGGCCTGGCTATTAGAATTAACTGCCTGCCTAGTATTACGATCAGGATGGAATTGTCCAGGGAGATCTGAATGTAAAGGATGGTCAGAGTTATGAAAAATCTTATGCAACGTGCACGATGAACTAATTGAACGACGGTGCCAAAGATTAATATCTAGATCAGGAATAAGAAATTTAATAGACCGTAAATTTCTATCCAACAAAATAAAATCTAGCTGTCTTTCTATTCGACCTAATATGATCTTTGTAAATATTTTATATATTACGGAGAGAAGAAAACTTATTGAGTGGTAATTTGGAATTTCGAAACGTTTTTCCTGAACTTACCGTTTTAATTCTACGCAGAATTTCTGATCATGACTTTCTGATATGGGTGAGGATTTACTAAACCATACTGTCTAAATTCTACAAAGACTTCTTAACCTAACTTCTTTGAGCATGCTAAGATTTTAGAAGACTACGGTCTCAAGAAAGCAAAGTCTTAAACTAGCCCATGGGAATGAGTAATTATCTTTTTTAAAGCTTCATTTTTATACTATATAAGGACTAAGGAAGCTTGTTTCTTCATTAATAAATCATGTTAAATATTGCAAAATCTTTCTGAGAACGACTATAATACCTTTCTAAGCCTACCGGAAGTGATAGAATTATATAAAGACTTTCTGAACCTGACTAATATAATTCTGAATAAAAT
>NC_090757.1:45824736-45827236 GCF_036898095.1 Palaemon carinicauda | reverse complement strand
TATATTACGCAAATTCCTTTAGATTTCCCCCCCGTAAGGTAATAATATTTCTTTAATGTATAAGTAGCCGATGAGAAAAAGATATTTTATATTTTTGGATAATATAAAAAGGGAAAATTAACAAGGATACTGGAATGCTAACACCAGTGTACCGTACTTCTAAAGTATTTTAGTTAAGTCCTCTATTTGTAAAGTTGGTTGAGTAACTTTGGTAATTCATAAGAAAATTTATTGGGTATGATATATAAGAAATCAATTATGTAATAATCCAAGAATCACTAGAAAATATATCACGTCGATGTTTTCTTATTTCTTAGCAATGTTTATAGAGAATTTACCTTCCTTACAGTTTATGGAATTTCAATGCCAAAGAATTCTAGGATGGATAGAAAGGTAATAATGTAATAGAGAAGGATTAGATAATGAATAACGATAAAACAATAGGATTGAAAATGGGGATTTTCAATCAAAATAAAAAGTAATTTCCTATATACATTAACACCCGAGAGATGGAATTATTGATCAATTTAAGAAGGAGAGGTTTTAATATACTACTTCAATATCGCATCTGAAAAATGAAAAATTATAAATCAATGAAGACTGAAATAAGGAGTTTAGCTGTTGCTTTAGATTTCGAAGCATGCATTGGTTTATGTTGCAAGCATATACTAAAGCAATATGACATTTCAAGCCCTGCTTCATGTTGCAAGTGCTGTAGCAATAACACGATATTTCAAGCATTGCTTTATGTTGCAAGCAAGTACTGTAGTAATATGACGATATTTCAAGCACTGTTATATGTTGCTAGCAGGTACTGTAGCAGTATGACGATATTTTAAGCATTGTTTCATGTTGCAAGAAAGTATTGTGGCAAAATGACGATATTTCAAGTATTGCTGTATGGTGCAAGCAAGTACTGTAGTAATATGAAGATATTTCAAGCATTGTTGTATGTTGCAAGAAAGTACTGTGGCAAAATAACGATATTCCAAGCATTGCTGTATGGTGCAAGCAAGTACTGTAGCAATAACGCGATATTTCAAGCATTTCTTTATGTTGCAAGCAAGTACTGTAGTAATATGACGATATTTCAAGCATTGTTGTATGTTGCTAGCAGGTACTGTAGCAGTATGACGATATTTTAAGCATTGTCTCATGTTGCAAGAAAGTATTGTGGCAAAATGACGATATTTCAAGCATTGCTGTATGGTGCAAGCAAGTACTGTAGCAATATGAAGATATTTCAAGCCTTGCTGAATGTTGCAAGTAAGTGGCGTAGCAATAAGACGATATTTTAAGCAATTTTGTATGTTGCTAGCAGGTACTGTGGCAATATGACGCTATTTCAAGAATTGCTGAATGTTGCAAGTAAGTGGTGTAGCAATAAGACGATATTTCAGGCATTGCTGTATGTTCCAAGCAAGTACTGTAGCAATAACAATATTTCAAGTATTGCTTGATGTTGCAACCAAGTGCTGTAGCAGTATGACGATATTTCAAGCATCGCTTCATGTTGCAAGCAAGTACTGTAGCAATATGATTATATTTCATGCTTGGTTAAATTAAAGAACCAAGGCACTAAAAATAAAGTTGTTTTATGTCTCTAAAAATAGGTTTCTAACATCGAATTGCTACACGATATTATTCCTTCAGAAGGAAATAAATTTATCAGTGCAAAATTGCAAGCACTACAAAATGGCGCGTGCAAAATTTACTCCAACTATGTTCGGACATATGAATGTCTGAAATAAGGTGTTTTGCTGTTACTCCATTCTGGTTCGAAAGAGGACTTGATGTATGCTGCAATATTCTAACAATGTTTTATAGTTTATAGCTTATATATGAAATATCCGTTTTAATGTTGTTACTGTTCTTAAAATATTTTAATTTTTATTACTTTTCATTTAGTTTATTTATTTCATTATTTCCTCTTCTCACTGGGCTAATTTTTCCCTGTTGGAACCCTTGGGCTTATAACATCCTGTGTAGCTTAGCTAGTAGTAATGATGATGATGATGAGGAGGATGATGATGATGATGATGATTCAAAGCATGGCTGTATGATGGTAAGCTCCGAGTGAAATTTTATGTTCTCAAACATTTCTGAACTTCGGAATGGATGAAAAATAAATTATGGATTTGTGCTTACCCATCATGACCGGTGAATTACTATTTATTGTAATTCATATTCAATAAATCAAAATACCAAAACAGCGAAATGGCAGAAACCCTTGAGTCTATGTTGAAAATATATTGTACTATTAAGCCTATTATTTTTAGTGCCTATTTACTATGCTTGTTTATGGATAATAAACAATAAAATGAAAGTTAGGCCGGGAAGTCATTTTGCGCCTTTGCAAATACTGGAAGATATTAAAAAGCTCCAATTACCAAAAATACTTATTATCTTGTTATGTATACAGAAAAAAACAACACCATAACACAATATAATGAAATGTGCTGTATACTAACCAAAGTTAAGTATATCCGATTTCGTTGGA
>NC_090757.1:45794736-45802236 GCF_036898095.1 Palaemon carinicauda | reverse complement strand
GTAATAGCCTACTGCGTATTTTGTATATACTACAATATTAAGATATTTGTGTATACAACTCCAATATGCAATTTTTATATAGGCAATGTAAAAAGGCAGGAAAATATTTTCTATGTGATTTCTAAGCACATCTTGAACTGTGGAGTAATACCTCACTGTTCGTATACGTTAATTAATATTATTATCATAGTTTTTATGAAATATAATTATAATTGAAAGCAGACAAAATATTTCTTTTTGACATTCTTTCAGTTTTGATGAGTTTGGTATAAATAATGCATGAAAGGACATAAAGTAGATATTAAATCCACAAGATAATAAAACGTTAGATAGCAGAGAGAATCTAATGAGTACAGTTCTAGTTTTGTTTGTTTTGGTATAGAACAAAATCGAAGCTGTTTTCAGTATAGCGAAGCTTATGAATCGCCAGCATTTCGATATACATTGCGATATCAGGACTCAACGAGAGTACTGAAGCTCCGTCTTCCGACTCAATAAAGTATATGTGAACGATTAACAATTGGTTCTGAAATGATATTGAAACTACAGTATGTCTTCAGTGCAAAAAAAAAAAAAAAAAAAAAAAAAAATAAATAAATAAATAAATAAATAAGTAAAAAAAGCACTCGTATACTGCTGATTTTTGTTACTGATGTTTTTAGTCTGATCTTTAGTATATCCGTAATTTAAATCTCCCCTGAGGTATAGTGTTTTAGTTCAAGAATCAGATTTTACGTAATTGACATTTTGTTTTTCTTATATTCCGGAATTCCATCTCATGACTTCCGTTACAGCAAATATTTGTCAACTATTGATTCCCGTAGCGTACGGTTGTATATTACATTTCTCAAATGTATGCCCTAATACACACTGAATATACCAATTCATATGTATCTATCTAACTAAGGGAAAATATAAAATTTCTAATATCATGATACATTTCAAATGTTGACGTTCATTACTAGTATTTATAAAATTCAAAAAATAGCATTTACTGTATATATATATATATATATATATATATATATATATATATATATATATATATATATGTGTGTGTGTGTGTGTGTGTGTTTGTGTGTGTAGTCTTTCTAGTACAATACTTGATAGACCAAGACTGTGCTAAAGCTTCTAAGGATAGGCAAGAAAGTAGCGCAATACTTGATTCACAAGACCGTCCTAGAGCTTCTAAGAAAAGACAAAGATTTACCACATTACTTGATAGACCAAGACTGTGCTAGAGCTTCTAAGGAAAGGCAAGAAAGTAGCACCGTACTTGATAGACCAAGACTGTGATAGAGCTTTTAAGGAAAGACATGAAAGTAACATAATACTTGATAGACTAAGAATGTGCTAGACCTTCTAAAGAAAGACAAGAAAGTAACACAATACTTGATAGACCAAGACTGCAAGAGCTTCTAATTAAAGGCAAGAAAGTAACATAATACTTGATAGACCAAAAGCGTGTTAGAGCTTCTAAGAAGAGACAAGAAAGTAACACCATAATTGATAGACCAAGACTGTGCTAGAGCTTCTAATGAAAGGCTAGAAAGTGGCACAAAGCATGATCGACCACGACTGTGCTAGAGCTTCTAATTAAAGGAAAGAAACACAATACTTTATAGACCAAGACTGTGCTAGAGCTTCCAAGGAAAGACAAGAAAGTAATGCAATACTTGATAGACCAAAGCTTCTAATGAAAAGCAAGAAAGTAGCCCAAAGCATGATCGACCAAGACTGTGTTAGAGTTTCTAAGTCAAGACAACCAAGAATAAGAATAACAATACCGTACTTCATCGACCAAGACTTTGCTAGAACTTTAATGAAAGACAAGACAGTAGAATAATACTTGATAAACTAAGACTGTGCTAAAACTTCTAAGGAAAGAAAATCAAGCAGCACAATACTTGATAGACCAAGACTATGGTAGAGCTTCTTAGGAGAGACAAAAAAGTAACACAATACTTGATAGACCAAGACTGTGGTAGAGCTTCTTAGGAAAGACAAGAAAGTAACGCAATACTTGATACACTAAGACTGTGCTAGAGCTTCTAATGAAAGGCAAGAAAGTAGCACAATACTTGATCCAACCTGAATATAAGGGTACTATGCTTTAAATAGGGTATTAGGTCTAAAGCACTACAAACATGGATGCAAACATTTATGAATAGCAGGGCATTAAAGGCTTCCCTAAGAAGTGAAAAAAAAATAGTACTGGTAATAAAACATCAAGTAGTACAATACTTGATACACCAAAACTGTGCTAGAGCTTCTCGGGAAAGATAAGAAAGTAGCACAATACTTGGTAGACCTGGACTGTGTAAGAATTTTTAAGGAAAGACAAGGACGTAGCACAATACTCAATAGACCATGACTCTGCTAGAGCTTCTAAGGAAAGGCAAGTAGCACAATACTCGATAGTCCGAGACTGTGCTAACGCTTCTAAAGAAAGACAAGAAAGTAGCACAATACTTGATAGACCAAGACTGTGCTAGAGCTTCACAGGAAAGGTAAGAGAGTAGCACAATACTTTGTAGACCAAGACTGTGCTAGAGATTTTCAGGAAAGGCAAGAAAGTAACACAATACTTGATAGAACAAGACTTTTCTAAAGCTTCTAAATAAACACAAGAAAGTAGCCCCAAGCAAACTTGACCAAGACTATGTTAGAGTTTCTAAGTAAAGACAATCAAGTAGTACAATACTTGATAGATCAAGACTGTGTTAAAGCTCCGATAGAAAGACAAGAAAGTAGCACCAAACAAACTTGTCTAAGACTGTGTTAGAGTTTCTAAGTATAGACAATCAATTGGCACAATACTTGATAGACCAAAACTGTGGTAGAGCTTCTAAGGAAAGACCAGTAGGTAGCACCAAGCTTCATCGACCAAGGCTGTGAGTGAGCTTCTTAAGAAAGGCTAGTAAGTAACACCGAGATTAACTGACCAAAACTGCATGATTTTCGAAATAAAGACTAACAAACATTCCCAAACTTTTTCCACTAAACCAATGACATAACCTCCAAGAAAAGATTGGTAAGTAGCACTCAACCATACAAGATGAAAACTGCAGAATTTTCCACCTGAAAATGGCAAGTAGTTTTGCTACAAGTTCAACATTATACAGGATTTTTCAAGTGAAGACTAAGCTTAATCGGCCAAGACTGTACTACAACTTAGAATTTAAAGATCAATAATGAGTAGCAGATTTCCAATAGGATCCTTTGTGCATGACTGTCTACAACAGAGGTAGTTTGAGGAGGAAATTTGAAGGAAACAAGAATAATAATAAGGCACGCAAAGGTGTCTCTGCACTACTCACTGCTAAAATGGAGAATGAGTAAGACAATAAAATGTAAACAAACTCATTCTCACAAAAGGGCAAGTCTTGAAGTCAGTAATTTTCGGATCTATCTGTCTATAATTTTCAGTATATATATATATATATATATATATATATATATATATATATATATATATATATATATATGTATATATATATATGTATGCATATATATATATATATATATATATATATATATATATATATATATATATATATATGGGTGTGTGTGTGTAAAAGGATTTAGTTTGAAACAAAATGAACGTGGATCGAGAAGTATGCGGTACTAGCAGGGAAAGCTTATCTCCAATCTTGAATTAAAAAAAAATAAATCCGTGTATGATGTGACATATCTTTCAAACACACAATGACATATAGACACTTCTCAGTAGTAGTAGGCTACGTTGGATCTTTTCATGTCGTAGTTTATAATCTATATTGCAGATGAACATGGAAAATTAGAGCCATTTTTTCATTTGGTAATCGAAATGGGATTGATCTCTTAAAATATTATTTGCTTAAAGATGTGCATCGTAAGACGAGTTCCACAAACAGAATGAAGGACACATACTCTGCCAGATGAAATGGGATTTATACACATAGTGACTATGTCATCAATGAAGAATCGAAACAAATAACTGAAATTTTCTATGTATGGATGCTACAATATATGAAAAAAGCTATGAAATGCAACAACTTGGGATGCCGACACAGAACTATAGAAGAGTATATTGTATACTACACACACAGATGCAGACCGGAACGATAAACAAGTATGGGTATCTGTCCCTGATGCTCGACACAGAACAAAGGGTCATCAGCCAGTAAATACTGATACTGATTTAGAAGAAAAATATATAGAATATTTTACGCCAAAGACAACGATGCATAATTAAAGATCTATATAGTATCATCACATGCACATTTACATACTGGCTGAACAAAATGGGTATTAGTTACTAGACAATGATATAAAAGAAATGATAAATAAATTGTGCTTCACAAACAATAATGGTAACCTTAAGAACTAAATGGAGAGGGACATTGATCATCATGATGCAGACCATAACGAAAGGGTATTGGACAAATTGAATATTGTTATAGACTATAGACAATCCTGCAGACTTTAAGAACTATACTATTGGACACTAAATACATAAAGGCACGCATTAAGAACTATTGGACACAAAATACATAAAGGCACACATTAAGAACTATTGGACACTAAATACATAAAGGCACACATTAAGAACTATTAGACACAAAATACACAAACACAGACCTTTACAATAATTAGAACCTAAGGACATCAAGCACTGCTGGAAATTAAAGATACATACAGTTCTTAAGAACAAAGTGATGCCAGACACTTGACTTAGATGCAAAGCTTAAGATTAGTCGGTTGAAAATGAATGACATTGATGCACTCATCGATGATTATGTTATTATGCACTAGAACTCGATGCAGATATTTTTTTTCCGAAAAGAAAATTTAAGAACGGCCATGCATTGAAAATCAAATTTAAGGACAAAAAGTGTCTTAATCCTATACATGCACTCAGATCTTAAGCACACACAAGTTATGTACTAAACATTCGACATACACACACACTTCAAAATAAAAAAAGACATTAAGTAGCAGACATGTATGCAGACGTAAATATCAAATGGGTATATAACACTAGACGTGGATGTGGACTTCAAGTACTAATCACTACATACTTGTGAATTGTAAGGATGTTTACATCAAAGAAATTAATTGACAATGAATAGATGCTAAATTTACGAAATAAAGGTTATTAGACACTAAATGAAGATTTAAATATTAAAGGAGAATTAATGTTATAAGAACTAAAGGGTATCAAAAGCTATCCATTGAAGCAAATCTTGAAAACAATTAGGTTTCATACACGATGAAAAAACAAATCCAAATCTCAAGAACTAAAGTTTTAAACACTGCGAATATGTATTTATATATATATATATATATATATATATATATATATACACATATATATACATATATATATATACATATATATATACATATATATATACATATATATATATATATATATATATATATACATATATACATATATATATATATATATATATATATATATATATATATAAAGGGAGAGAGAGAGAATATCTAAATTAAAGGGTCGTGAGCATTTAATAGGTATTAGGTCTTAGGCACTACAAACATGGATGCAAACCTTTATGATTAACAGGGAATTAAAGATTCCGCAAAGATACAGAGCTAAAAAAAAAAAAAAATGGTACTAGCCACTAAACACCAATGTAAGAACAAAAAGCATTTGCCCAATATAGACGTTGAAAAGACCTTTATACCAAAAAAAAAAAAAATTCAACAGACAAAGAATAATAAGAATTCGAATAATATAGACATTGGTGTGGACCTTAAGAATAAAAGGGTACTAAAGACAACAGATAAAATTACTGATGAGAGTAATAAAATAGCACAGGATAATACACAACACATTCAAAATCTAGAGGGACAAAGGGACACTGTTCACTGGACAGTGATTTAAACATTTATGACCAAAAAGCAATGAACACAACATTGATAGAGATATGGAACCAAATCTTGGGGCACAACACACTCAAGTAAATATTAATAACAAAAAGGCTGGCTTACTAAACACTAATACAGCATTCCAAAACTAAAGGGTTTGGGGATAAGACTCAGAAACAGACCATAAAACAATGTAACACACACAAAATAAAATAACACGGCGAGTGTATATTTACTAAAACTGATACATTGATGCAGAATTGACCTATTAGAGGGTAATGGTTACTAAAGACATGTTTTAAACTAAGCAAGCGTTTTAGTAATGGGTTTTAGCCTATTGCCGGTAAGGGGTTGAAGCAGATAAAGAATAAACCTTTGAATACAGTTGAAAGTCGCTGAAAGAATAAGATATTGGACTTTTATGACACTATTGAAGATATGAAGAAAATATTTTAAGATACCAAATATTTATAAAACCATATATATCAAGATCCTTTAATTTTCTTTTTCCTTCATGTAATCACATATATATTGTAAGCTGTGAATAATTTCTTCTTTTTTTGAGTGACAATTTTAATCGAATTATTATATGTTACTCAAGATTATCATTATAATATTACATGTTATCATAAAAAGTTAATTGGAGGTATAACTCGAATAAGTGGCTCAAAAAATGTACATAAAAAAGAAAAAAAAAAATAATGATTTTTTTTTACTATAGAAACATGGATTTATGAGCATTGTGTGAAACGCATAAACGCAAATAACACAAACGTAACACACACACACAATATATATATATATATATATATATATGTATATATATATATATAATACATATATATATATATATATATATATATATATATATATATATATCTATATATATACCTATATATATATACATATATATATATGTATATATATATATATATATATATATATATATATATATATATGTATATATATAATACACATACATATATATATCTATATATATACCTATATATATACATGTATATATATATATATATATATATATATATATATATATATATATATATATATATACAGTATATATATCACTCATATAATAATAAGAAATAGAAATATAGGCCTACTTCAATTCTTGACTTCAACAAATTTGTCCCAAAGCTTTCTTTTATCATTTAATGGATGACAAACAATATAATTGGATATATTCACATCCTTTAATATGCAATTATGATCCTGTTTGATATAAAATAGATAAATTCTGAAAGAAAGAGAGTAAAAGGCAAATTAGGAATAAATTCACACAAAGAGACACACACCTGCACTCATAAATAAATATATATATATATATATATATAAAATTTATATATATACATATATATATATATATATATATATATATATATATATATATATATATATATATAATGTGTGTATAGGAATACGTATATACACTATGTGTATTTGGTTACAATGTTTGGCCAAGCAGAAGTAGGCCTAATCATAAAAGTTATTTCTTAATGACTCTTTCATAACGTGGTAGAGTACATTCGATATTAAAAGGTACGAGAATTAATGATAAATTGATCAAAAATATGTATGTTTAAACTTATATATATATAT
>NC_090757.1:45787236-45789736 GCF_036898095.1 Palaemon carinicauda | reverse complement strand
GAAAACCTATCTAAAAATGTCTTAAATCGAGTAATAAGTTCATTGTCTTGAGATGTATTATTACAATAAAAAAATCATGATCGGATCGATAATATTCAATTTGAATTTTATAACTTCTGAGAATAAATTAAAAAGCAAGCTCATTTTCAGCATATAAATATTCAAACTATTACTATTACTGGCTGAGCCGCAATACTAGTTGGAAAAGCAGGATCCTATAAGGCCATGGGCACCAACATGGAAAGATAGTCCAGTGAGGAAAGGAAATAAATAAGCTACATAAGAAGTGATGAATAAATGATATAAAATATTTTAAGATTAGTAATAACGTTAACATAAATCTGTCATATATAAATGGAACAACAATCTCTCCATTCCTAAATTAACAATTGAAGCTTTGTTTAAAGGATCATCATAATTTTGAGAGAAGACTCCTAATAAAAGAGAAACCTAAGAGAATGAAATCGATATTCATTAATAAGATTTCCTTATCAATACACAATTCAATAATTTGCTCGTTTTCAGTAACCATTTAAGTAGAGTAATATTTCCTACGTTTGTTTACTGATATAAACTATTTACTTCAACAAATAAGAAAATCTCTCTTTGAAATCCCCTTTACCAAAGAGAAAAATATCTAATAAAAAAAAAAATATTTTGTGAATAAATGCAAAAGTATTGAAATTTATTATTACTTCTTGACAGTTGCTTGATAAAAAACGATTTGTTTATGAAATATTTACATTAATGGTTATTATCGTATGTTTTTAATTTTGTTTTGAGTTTACAGTTTCTCTTTTTTTATCTTCCTTATTTCTTTAGTCAGCTAAGTGTTGCTTCGTTATTCTGAAATTTGAGTTTTTCATTCTGTACATAGAAAACTAAATTTTACATATATATAAGTGTATATATATTTATATGTATGTATGTATATATGTATATACATACATATATATGTATATATTTATATATATATATATATATATATATATATATATATATATATACAGTATATATACACATATGTATATGTAGGTATATATATATATATATATATATATATATATATATATATATATATATATATACAGTATATATACACATATGTATATGTAGGTATATATATATATATATATAAACATAAATATATATACAAATGTATACAGTATATATATACATATATATATATATATATGTATATATATATGTATATATATAAATATATGTATATATATAAATATATATATATATATATATATATATATATATATATATATATGTATATATATACATGTATATATGTGTATATATAAATATATATATATATGTGTGTGTATTTATATATATATATATATATATATATATATATATATATATATATATGAGATAATGCAATTTATGGAGACCAAAAACTTTCTATAGCCTATAAATTTCTCTCTGCAGTTAAGGAGAATGGATGAGCCTATATCCTAGAAGACAGCAAGAAGACGTCACTGCCATTCAACTGAAACAGATTTATCTTAAATAGAGTTTAAGACAAGATATTTACAGGACAAGTTACAAATGCCTAAGTTTCTCTCTACCTTACTGTACACCTTTGACTCGTGCTTTTCCAACTAGGGTTGTAGCTTAGCAAGTAATAATAATAATAATAATATCCTCTATTAACAGTAATTCTTAAAAAGAATCATTACAAAGATGGATCTCATTTTGATTTGTTTCGCATTCTAAATCATATATACTAATTGTCTGTTGTGGTCAATATAATTCTAACTATCTGCAGTATAGAATAGGTTTTTAATGAGATAGAAAATAATTCTAGCCTTCTGTTTTTTATTCTATATTACCCAATGTTAATAAAATATATATTCTTAAATCAAGCGATATATTTTTTCATATTTATGGCAAATTAGATAATATTGTAGTTACATTGGTTTAATACATATAGGTATATTTTGCAGGTTTCTTTAAAAATTCAACCATTTAATTTTTCAAACAAGGACAATCTATTAGAAAATAATTCTAGCCTTCTGTTTTTTATTCTATATTACCTACTGTTAATAAAATATATATTCTTAAATCAAGCGATATATTTCTTCATATTTATTACAAATTAGATAATATTGTATTTACATTTGTTTAATACATATATGTATATTTTGTAGGTTTATATAAAAATTCAACCATTTAACTTTTTAAACAAGGACAATCTATTATGAGTCACCTTTCTCTGCCTAAGAAAAATAATTCCTCTCTCTAGATCTCATCCCTCGTGTGTTAATCTTTTCCTAAAAATAGTCATGATTTGTTTTATTATGAATATTATATTATTGAAAATACTTATCAAATATTGTCACTGGCTTTTGAAAAAAAAATAGTGATTCATTATGTCTTCTCGTACGACTAGATAGAGTTCATCTTAATATTTAAGAATGAATCTTTGTGATAATTATTTAACACTTTCAAAAAACTTCATAGCCATAATTAAGATTTGCCCCGT
>NC_090757.1:45772236-45777236 GCF_036898095.1 Palaemon carinicauda | reverse complement strand
CCTAATAGTTTGCTACGGGCTATTACAGGATCACGGTTGTTGCTGGCATTAGCCCTATATGGTGTAGAATTATAATATGCTAGTGACGACATATGATATGAAACAGTTGTCCCAATAAGGCTAGTCATTTTAACAGGAGAAGAATATATACTAAAGTTTTCTAACATGAGAGTACACTCGGGCACTCCAATCTATCTATTTTCTTATTTCCTTTCCTCACTGGGTTATTTTCCCTGTTGGAGCCCTTGGGTTTATAGCATGCTACTTTTCCAACTAGGGTTGTAGCTTAGCTATTGATAATAATGATAACACCAAGAAGTCATACATAAATCAGTAAAAGTCCACCAGTTCCCAAAAAATTTAGATAATTCTAAAACAGTTTCGTGATATCATATCATATTCCTCGAACCTGGGGTTTAATCATGGTTGTACCTACGTCGAAAAGAATTACACTTAATAACCTGGTGAAAGTTAAGATAGTAAGATATGAGATCTCATTATAATATGCAACAAAGTTGGGACATTATGTTTACATTTCAGTGATGAATATCTTGTTATTTTCGACGGATTTTATGACCTAGAACTAATTTTCAAAAATATGTGCCCAGGTTTCTTCAAATTGACGGGTTACATGGTAATGTTTAATCTTAAATTAATCCCGGATCGAATAGTAAAAATTCTGGAATAGTTTGTGCAATATATGGCTAATTTTTCTATTGATTACACACATACCGAATAGTCTGGCCTATTTTTTCAATATTCTCCTCTTTCCTCATACACCTGACAACACTAAGATAAACTACTGCACTGTAGTTATTCAGTGGCTACTTTTCACTTTGAATTATTATTATTATTACTTGCTAAGCTACAACCCAAGCTGGAAAAGCAGGATGCTATAAGCCCAGGAGCCCCAACAGGGAAAATAGACCAGTGAGGAAAGCAAACAAGGAAATATCAAACATTTTAAGAACAGTAACATCAAAATAAATATTCCCTCTATAAACAATAAAAAACTTAACAAAACAAGATGAAGGGAACTTAGATAGAATAGCGTGCCCGAGTGTACCCTAAAGCAAGGGAACTCTAACCCAAGACAGTGGAAGACCATGGTACAAAGGCTATGGCACTAATTGGTAAGGGTAGAAGGGACATTGTAGGTATGGTAACCAGTTCTTCTAGCAAAAGGAGACTCCAAAATCAAACCATTGTTCTTCAGTCCTTGGTAGTGCCATAGCCTCAGAATCCTGGTCTTCTACTGTTTTTGGTTAGAGTTCTCTTGCTTGAGGGTAATAATAATAATAATAATAATAATAATAATAATAATAATAATAATAATAATAATACCGGTTTATGAAAACTTGGAGTCACGAAGGCAACAGTCATTTTACCAGGATTATGTGATTTAAGTTATAAATAATCTAAAGTAAAAAGAGCGAAAATATTAACAATCGTTTCATTAGATGATATAATTCATTCTATATTACTTATACTGATATTGATTAGTTGGAATGTAAATCTATATTCGATTAACTGAAGTTCAATTGGGAATCAAAATGACATCTGAAGATATGAGTTTTTCCACCTCTTAAAATCAACGAATTATATTGAATACATTTCAGTTGTTCTAGTCACTGAAAAAAACTCTTAAAGTAGTTTCGAACAAATTTTAGTTGTTCTAGTCACTGAAAAAACTCTTAAAGTAGTTTCGAACAAATTTCAGTTGTTCTAGTCACTCAAAAAAATCTTATAGTAGTTTCTTTAAGTTATCTTTTTTCGGGCACCTAAAGTTAATCTATTTTAAAACTTTATGGCAACTTGATACATTCCCCTAATTCCCAACATGGTTGAAAAAATATAAGTAGTTAATTTCTTTCACTTAACAAAACATGTATCAGCATTAGGAAAATATTGGATACATGGGACAGTTTGAAGACAGAAAATGTATAAAGAGGGACGTCACATATATGAACATTCTTTACTTCATGTTTGAACTGGTATAGAATATTATTCAACCTATTTGTCAATCCTGTGACAGTACCAAAAGAGCTTAAAACTATATCGAAATAGACTTATTTATTGTACAAAATACCTCGAGTAATATTTGGAAACAGTCTGAGGTACGGTATCACAATCGTATTTTTTTTTTTACTGAAAATTAAAATAATTTTGTTAAAAAAAATATTCTTAAATCTATTTCTTTATTAGTATCAACTGAATTTAAATAAACGTAGTTTGATACATGATATCAAGGTAGTGATTAATTCTATTAGTCATTCACGATTATTTTTCATTGGGGAATCACCCCTCCCCCCCCAAAAATATGTAGTTTATACAGAGACAAATACACCGGCAAATTAAATAATGAACCGATGTTATTCATGACTATTTTCCTCTAAGAGATCCATATTCCCCCCAAAATAATTATGAATAAATGTACTTTTTACCGACACAATTACACAGAAATATCTAGTAAAAGATAGACATACTTCGCCAGAAGTTTTTATACATATATCATAAACTAAATTACTAGTGTTAATATCATGTCGAGTAAATCAATAAATACAAATACATACATTTAAACATAAGCAAGCTTACCCTACGGCTTTGTTATTCATTTATTTAATTTTTTTTTTCGCAGGAACTGACATCTAAAGACCAAAAATATTCATCTGGCGACACTTATTTAAATGTACCTCCATTTTTCAGAATTAACCAAAAGATACTTCATAATTTTGTGAAATTTATGCAACTTTTATCATCCAAATGTCACATTTCAAAACAACGTTGTTCTCAGCCGTCATATATTCCAAATATGACCACATCTTTATATGAAGTTTACCCTATTGTACTTTATAAGCAGAAAAAAAAAAATATTACATCGCAACTCCTAGAATGCTTCCAGAGAAAAACAAAATGGAGGAACCATCCCGATTTTAGGCTTAAATTCAAAAGGGAAAAATATTTCCCCGCAATGACTTGCCATTACTGTTGACTTTGCAAGGCTTTTGTCTGTGCTTTTACGCTAATGGCCAACACATGGTATTTTTGCTACATTCACGTGTCGCATAGATGTTTCAGGAGTTACATTTCAGTTCATAAACTTCCATAAAATCATACGTATTAAAACTGACCTGGGTGCAAATCATCTTTGCAGTATATTTTACAAAAAAATATGTGCTATACACATCTAAAAAAATATACTTCTCTGGTAGTTTATTATTTTCTCGTTGTCTTTCCTCACTACGCTATTTTTCTCTGTTGGAAACCATGGGCTTAGAGCATCTTGCTTTTCCGAATAGTGTTTTAGCTTAGCTAGTAATAATAATAATAATAATAATAATAATAATAATAATAATAATAATAATAATAATAATAATAATAATAATAAAGCTTCATGATATAAGTTAGCAAATGAAGCACTTAACATAATCTCTGGCCGCTGAGAGATGAGTTCATATTTTCGTATATATTGCGTTATGCGAAGTAAAAATTTATCCTGAATTTAAAATAAAACATTAAAGTAAAATTTGGTAAACATGAAAAACTATAGCTCAACTGTATTCTTTAACTAGCTACCAAAATTTACCCTGAATTTAAAATAAAACATCAAATTAAATTTTACTAGTTACCATTATTTATCTTGAATTAAAAAAAAAAAAATCATAGTTAAATTTGGTATACATTCAAAAGTATAACTGAACTATATTCTTTTACTAGCTACCAAAATTTATCTTGAATTAAAAAAAGAAATATCAAACTTAATTTGGTAAACATATGAAAAACTAACACTGCATTATTTTACTAGCTACCAAAATTTATCTTGAATTAAGAAAAAAAAACATCGAAGTTAAATTTGGTAAATATTCAAAAGTATAACTAAACTGCATTCTTTTACTAGCTACCAAAATTTATTCTGAATATGAAAAAAAGAAATATTAAAGTTAAATTTGGTAAACATTGCAAAGACTACCTCAACTCCATTCTTTAACTAGCCACCAAAATTAATCCTGAATCTAAAGAAAAAAAAAATTAAATTAAATTTGGTAAACATTCAAGAGTATAATTCAACTGCATTCTTTTACTAGCTAAAAAAAATATCTTGAATTAAAAAAAGAAACATCAAACTTAATTTGGTAAACATATGAAAAACTAACTCAACTGCATTATTTTACTAGCTATCAAAATTTATCTTAAATCAATAAATAAACATCGAAGTTAAATTTGGTAAACATTCAAAAGTATAATTCAACTGCATTCTTTTACTAGATACCAAAATTTATTCTGAAATAAAAAAAAAAGAAATATCAAAGTTAAATCTGGTAAACATTGCAAAGACCACCTAAACGCCATTCTTTTACTAGCTACCAAAATTAATCCTGAATCTAAAGAAAAAAAATTAATTAAATTTGGTAAACATTCAAAAGTATAACTCAACTGCATTGTTTTACTAGCTACCAAAATTTATCAAGAATTAAAAAAAGAAACATCAAACTTAATTTGGGGAACATATGAAAAACTAACTCAACTGCATTATTTTATTAGCTACCAAAATTTCTCTTGAATTAAAAAAAAAATCGAAGTTAAATTTAGTAAATATTCAAAAGTATTACACAACTGGATTCTTTTACTAGCTACCAAAATTTATTCTGAATATAAAAAAAGAAATATCAAAGTTAAATTTGGTAAACATTGCAAAGACTACCTCAACTCCATTCTTTAACTAGCTACCAAAATTAATCCTGAACCTTAAAAAAGAAAAAAATATATATATCAAAATTAAATTTGGTAAACATTCAAAAAGTATAACTCAACTGCATTCTTTTACTGGATACCAAAATTTATTCTGAATAAAAAAATATATCAAAGTTAAATTTGGTAAACATTGCAAAGACTATCTAAATTCTATTCGTTTACTAGCTACCAAAATTAATCCTAAAAAAAGAAAAAAAAAT
This sequence comes from Palaemon carinicauda, assembly GCF_036898095.1. NCBI lineage: Eukaryota > Metazoa > Arthropoda > Malacostraca > Decapoda > Palaemonidae > Palaemon > Palaemon carinicauda. Next base: position 45,772,284 of record NC_090757.1, on the reverse strand, counting down.
TCAAAATTAAATTTGGTAAACATTAAAAAATATAACTCAACTGCATTC
>NC_090757.1:45754736-45759736 GCF_036898095.1 Palaemon carinicauda | reverse complement strand
TTCAATGTTGAGGAAAATTGATTACAAAACAATAATTAATGAAAATATAAACAAGCGGCCCAAACAGTTCAGAAATACCAAAAATAATAACTCACTGTAAAAGAATCAGTCTGAAATTATAAATGAAAAACTTCAGAAACACCAAATACTGAAAATACTAATATAGAAAACATCACAAAATGACGCCACCGAAAAGTACCAAGTAAACAATGGTAACACAAACATTAATGCAAACGCACAAACGAATTCGCTTTGACGCATCAGTTTTCTCTCCCAGCCGTGATTGCCAGCTCCAACTAATACAATACATCAAATGGCGTCGGCTCTTTGAGAGCAAAAGCAATCAAGCTCTTCGTCCAAAAAGAAGAGAGAGAGAGAGAGAGAGAGAGAGAGAGAGAGAGAGAGAGAGAGAGAGAGAGAGAGAGAGAGAGAGAGAGAGAGAGAGACCATTATGAGATGCCACATCATTTAAGAAAGGTTTTTCGTCCGCTGTGGTTTGAGTTCGCCTTGTCTCAGATTATGAAGGCATCATTTCTCGAGTTTGCTTCACTGAGAACTAAAGCGGGATGGTGTTCTTGAGGTGGCAGTAAAGATGCTATGACATTTTTATTAGGAAATAGAAAATTGTATAAGTAAAGCAAAACAAAATAGCAGGAGTTACAAAATATCACTGTATAATGATGTTCTTGAAATGGTAATAAAAATATTATGACATCTTTATTATAGAATAGAGAAATGTATAAATAAAGCAAAACGAAATAGCTGGAGTTACAAAATATCACTATATAATGATGTTCTTGAAATGGTAATAAAAATATTATGACAAATTTCTTATAGAATAGAAAATTTTATAAATAAAGCAAAACAAAATAGCGGGAGTTACAAAATATCACTATGTAATGATGTTCTTGAAATGACAATTTTATTATAGAATAGAGAATTGTATAAATAGAGTAAAACAAATTAACAGGAGTTACAAAATATTACTATATAATGATGTTCTTGAAATGGTAATAAAGATATTATGACAATTTTATTATAGAATAGAAAATTGTATAAATAAAGCAAAACAAAATAGCAGGAGTTACAAAATATCACTATGTAATGATGTTCTTGAAGAGTTAGAAAAGATATTATAACATTTCTATTATGGAATAGAGAATTACTTATAGAAAAAAATGACAGAAGTTACAAAATATCATTATATAAATCTCAGACAAGCTCGAACTAATATTATGTTCACGCGTAAACTCGACAAAGAGTTAATCAGCCACAAAATAATGAAAACTGTAACATTAAATCCTTTTGTGTCAAGAAAGTTAATCATAAAAAAATACAAAACAAGAATACCTAACTATCCCAACACGCGTAAATGAATAAACCACTGTATACTGTATTCATTTATGCGTTCATTTCGTAAACTTCCAAATCTCCTCCAGCCTTTCAGCGCGGTCAGCATAACATCGAAATAATTTTGAAAACCGAAGAAATGAATTTATAGACATTGGACATTCTGTTATTACTTCCTCAGGCACCGCTGTGGAATTCAGCAATATTCTCAGGGTACATAATAAAATGACTGAAATACGCTTTCTAACATTTGGAATACCGCTATGGATCGCTGATAGGGCAATATGAGGTTCACGTGTTTATAGGAAATTATAAATGGTGTAATTATATTTTAAGATGCTTAGGTAAAATTGTAAGTGATGCATATGGCCGTCATTGGCTTAATAGGTATGTATAATAACACATGTATGTTTTCTCTAAATTCTTGATCACCAAAAGAGGGAGTTATCTATCCATTTATCTATCACACGCGCGTTCACACACACACACACACAATATATATATATATATATATATATATATATATGTATATATATATATATATATATATATACATATACATATATAAATATATACACACATATATATATATATATATATATATATATATATATATATATATATATGTATATATATAAATATGTATATATATATAATATATATATATATATATACTGTATATATATAATTATGTATCTATACTAAATAGGTACATGGAACCTAGATACTAATTACATTTCCACTTGCTAAAATATTTTCAACAAATATATCACAGGACTTAATTACACGTTTCCAAGTATACACAAATACAGCATATACGTTGATATATCACATATAAATTTTACCATCTTATACACATACACACACTCTCTCTCTCTCTCTCTCTCTCTCTCTCTCACGGCATGTCGCACCCAAGCACCACCAAACCCATACAATATATTACTAGTTTGTTTTAATACTCCGCATTATTTGCTAATGATTCCCACCCAATGATTAAAATGTATTCCCGAGAACGAATAATGCATTCCCGTCCGTCCAGATGGAGGGCTGATACGGCGTCTCTCCCTGTGAGCACTGAATAGCATTATCTTACGCTTTCACCCTTATTGAATTTCCGGTCTCTTGTTGTTTTCGACGGAGGGACATTTCGGGTTGACAAAAGCCCAAAAGCGAGAAAATTGCGAAAACGCGGATAATGCAATCGCTTCAGTGGGAAAGAAATGGAAGAAATTACACCTGGCTTTGACGAAAGGAGAGTGACTAGATATTAATTAGTATTGCGTGCCTTTTCTTGGTCCATTCTTATCAGTATTACTATTATTTGTTTATAGTACGTATTATTATTATTATTATTATTATTATTATTATTATTATTATTATTATTATTATTATTATTATTATTATTATTATTATTATTATCCAGTGTTTTGAAAAGTGCACAACAATGTATAACTGGATTTTTAGTAACCAAGATTCGTAGACACGGCATGTTGTTGTTGTTGTTGTTGTTGTTGTTGTTGTTATTGTTGTTGTTGTTGTTGTTGTTGTTGTTTGTGTTGTTGTTGTTGTCACTCTCTCCAATAAAATCGAGGAAAAGTCCCAAGCTGTCTTTGTTTTGTTTTTTTACTGGAAATCTATGTCATAATAGCATGAACTACCCAATATGAAAAATCCATTCCAAACCATACACAATGTTTAATGACTGGTTCTTCAATTAAGGTTTAGTTAACGAAGTAACACGACCTTTAATTGCACATGTTATGTTACTCTGATAATTGCCTGGGTAATAGATGGGTAATTAGATATCACACGGAGGCCGTAGGTTTCTCAATTGTACTCGTGAAATTCTTCTTGAACTGAGTGATAGAAGTATGATTTAATGAATCACACGTTTGTTTAATGTATGTTTTTGTGCACGTTCAAAGTGGTTACAGTACTCGAACATGACTTGAGGGCACTGAATTAGTTGTAGATCAATTGGTCACGGTACAGCCAAAATAAAAATGCTACTCAATCTATAAACTCACACACACACACACACACACACACACACACACATATATATATATATATATATATATATATATATATATATATATATATATATAGTCTTTGCTAAATAGTTAGAAACCAAATTTTGTTCAAGACAGAATAACATGTCACGACAAAAGAGCCATTGAACTAAGTTATGTGAACAAATCATGCAAGATTACCGACGAGACATTGAACCAACTTCAGGAAATGTGAGATCATTCACAAGAAAGTAAAATTCAAGGGGGGTTTAAACGACTATAAACGATATTTCCAAAAGAGAGTTTATCACCAATAAGTTACTGTGTTCTTTTAAATGGTGATTGATAAATGACTCGAACTTGGAAGCTGTGGGTTTACCACACAGTAAAAAATTTGCCACAAATAAAAAGGTAAAAATCCTGGAATAAATTTTGCCAGGCATTTGCCGTTTCAAAAACGGATACATTGACCTTGGAGGAGTGATATTACGGTCACCAAACCGTAAAAGATAATAACAAAGTAGGGTCAAATAAAAACGTAAATATCCTGGAATAAATTTTGCCAGGCATTTGCCGTTTCAAAAACGGATACATTGACCTTGGAGGAGTGATATTACGGTCACCAAACCGTAAAAGATAATAACAAAAGTAGGGTCAAAATTACGGTTACCTGTATTATTGAAATAAGGTTTTGAACCGTATATTTTTAAGGCGAATTTCCGATTAAAATTACAGTTTTTGTTTACAGTGCAGGTAATCTATCAGCAGAAGCATGTTCAAACTAGAACTAGGGCTCAAAGAGAGAAAAATAAGCCATCGTGGAAAGAAAATACGGAAATAATTAAAAGATATGAGAAATAATGAACAATTAAAATAAAATATTTTGAAAACAGTAACATCAAACAAACATATAACAAATGAGGCATAGCAAGGCCAGAATCCTCAGAAACGGTAACACACTGTATTACATAACACGAGGCAAAATGAGTTGAAACAGATTACATGATATTACAGTACTAACAACTGAGGCAGTTTATCTTTCAAAGTATACCATTATCTCTACTAAATCTCTACATAAGCGACAGCGCATTATTGGCTATCCCTAACTAATTTAGGATAGTTAATGACTTCGATAAAGTAAATATGTTGAGAAATATAGAAATATAACGTAGATTCTATTCAATTAATATGTGTTGTTACATTAACTAGCTGGTTAATATAAGTTTTAAACCGGGTTAAGTTCAGTAATAAGAAGAAAAATAACACCCACAGTTAAAAGTTTATTAACTAATGAGTAAAACGATTAATATTGTCGGTTATAAATGTATTCTAAATATATAAAACGCCATTTACGGGATACCCAGGGTTAAGAAGAATAACTAAGAAATATAACATATTAATCATGATAATGAAAATAAAAAAAAAAGTTGTTTGCTAAAAATATGGTCACAATATGTAAAACTCGGCTTACGGGATACCCACAGTTAAGAATAACAAAAATATATAACATTACTCATGATAATGAAAATGAAAAAAAAAAAAAAAGAATAATCTTCGCAAATGCACAGAAGGTAAAATATTGACTCCTTAGGTAAAGAGATGCAACTAATTCGTAAAACAGACTCCGATATGTGAAGA
>NC_090757.1:45742236-45747236 GCF_036898095.1 Palaemon carinicauda | reverse complement strand
GATTGATTCCCTTCCATTAGGTACTACGCCCGTGAAAATAAAAAGTGGTTATCAGTAAGTACTAAAGAGCGATTTTTGTTGTAATTTTTTTTTTTGGAGGAGGAATATGTTATTCTGTCTTTATAGTTCGACATCTAATTTCTACTTTGGCTGTATAGATGTTTACCTAAACAATACGCAATTCGGGCCAAACCAGCTTTAAATTTTCAATAGCAGAATTGCAAAACTGGCGACCATTATCAGACTGTGATAAACACGGTGCCCTAAAATGTAATAAAAAAATCAAATAAATTATAGGCAACTTCATAAGCTCTTTTAAATATTAAAGGGCGTAAGGCAATGAACTTTGTTAAATTGTTCTGATAAACCAAAATTTGATTTGGATTTACCATCAGGTTAGGACTGTAGGTCGATCGACTCTAACTGGCAATGTGTAAATTATTTTTTTGACTATAAAACCCGTTACAGCAGGGCCGCATTAGCCATAAGGCTGACTAGGCTGAAGCCTGGGGGGCGAACAAAGAGCAGGGGCTTATGCCCTCCTTTTTAGTGTTAAATGTAAAAAAAAAAAAAAAAAAAAAAAAAAACTATGGATCATATTCTTCAGTCGTAATATTGTTATTATAAATTGTACGAAAAGAAAGTATGAAATATGCCGGGGATGTAGGGCTCCCAAGAAGTTCAAAGCGTCGTGGTCCAATCATTGATTAATACAGGACTGAGTATTATTATTATTATTATTATTATTATTATTATTATTATTATTATTATTATTAATATTATTATCACTAGCCAAGCTACATCCCTAATTGGAAAAGCAAGATGCTATAAGCCCAAGGGCTCCAATAGGGAAAAATAGCCCAGTAAGGAAAGGAAATAAGGAAATAAATAAATGATGAGAACAAATTAATAATAAATCATTCTAAAAAATACCATATTTTCACTTTTGGACTGATTCTGGCATGTTGGAGTCCAGAGTGGAATCCTAAATTGATAAAAGTCCTTGTTGGTTTAGAAATCGTGCGTTAGAGTCGCTAAGCCTTCTCTCATGAATATAATTGGACAAACTATGCCATTGTTATCCTTGGATGTCGATGAAAGATCTTCACTATTTTACATTATGAGAGATATTCTATCCAGTTCGTAATAAATATTTACTTATGAGAGATATTATATACAGTTCGTAATAAATTTTTACTTATGAGAGATATTCTATACAGTTCGTAATACTGGTAAATATTTACTTATGAGAGATATTCTATCCAGTTCGTAATAAATTTTTACTTATGAGAGATATTCTATCCAGTTCGTAATAAATATTTACTTATGAGAGATATTATATACAGTTCGTAATAAATTTTTACTTATGACAGATATTCTATACAGTTCGTAATTCTGGTAAATATTTACTTATGAGAGATATTCTATCTACTTCGGAATAAATTTTTACTTATGACAGATATTCTATACAGTTCGTAATTCTGGTAAATATTTACTTATGAGAGATATTCTATCTACTTCGGAATAAATTTTTACTTATGATAGATATTCTCTCCAGTTCGTAATAAATTTGTACTTATGAGAGAGATTCTATACAGGTTGGAATAAATTTTTACTTATGAGAGATATTCTATAAAGTTCGGAATAAATTTTTCCTTATGAGAGATATCTATCCAGATCGTAATAAATCTTTTATGAGAGGTATTCTATCAAATTCGTAATAAATTTTTACTTATGAGAGATATTCTATACATTTCGTAATAAATTTTTATATATGAGAGATATTCTATCCAAATCGTAAAAAATCTTTTAATTATGAGAGATATTCTATCCAGGTCGTAATAAATTTTTAATTATGAGAGATGTTCTATCCAGATCGTAATAAATCTTTTAATTATGAAAGATATTCTATACCGTTCATAATAAATATTTACTTAGAGATATTCTATCCAGTTCGTAATGAATTTTTAATTATGAGAGATATTCTATCCAGTTCGTAATGAATTACTAATTATGAGATTTATTCTATATAGTTCGTAACAAATGATTATTTATGAGAGATATTTCATCTACTTCGTAATAAATGCCAATGTTTATTTTTCTATTAGTACTATACATTCAGCTTTGATGCTCTTCAAAGTTTCTTGTTTTTTCTCATTATGGTCAAATCAAATGAGAATTCTACGCTATAAAGAACGTACTCCATTTTATTGCTAGTGAATGCATCTATACAATTTTTCATGCCTTCTAGCTATGAGATGTCATCGTAACTGTTGTTTACAAAGATATTATCACGGTACAGTTAATCACTATTGTACTACCTCTAAGCTATGACTATCATCAATTGCTAAGCTACAACTCTAGCTGGAATAGCAGGATGCTATAAGCCCAGGGAGTCCAACAGGGAAAATAGCCCAGTGAGGAAAGGAAACGAGGAACACTAAAATATTTCAAGAACAGTAACAACATCAAAATAAATATCTCCTATGTAAACTATATAAACTTTAACAAAACCAGAGGAAGAGAAATAAGATAGAATAGTGCGCCTGACTGTACCCTCAAGCAAGACTAAATAACATTGTTCTCGTTCATTCAAAAATGTCAAAGAATCGTTTGGAAATTAGCTCACTGATATTAATCATAACCATGAGGAAATTAAGATGCATATTCATGCCGCCTTTAAGAAAATCTATCGAGACGAAGATAATATTTTTTCATCTAATATTTTGACAAAATCACCGTCAGTGAATCTAGCGTATTTTTCAGCTTCTTTGAAACAGATTGCTCTACACTGTTAAAGTATTTTATTAAAAAAACGTTAAATATCTGGCAACATTTATTCCAGGATTTTTACAGTATAAAAAACGGATATATTGTTGTGAAGGAGTGATATTACGGTCCCAACCCGTAAAAGATAAAAACAAAGTAGGGTAAAATTACGGGCGACTGTATTTTACCGAAAAACGGTTGAGAACAGTATGGAGAATCTCCGATTAAAATTACGTTTTTTTTTTTTAACACTGTACGTAATGGATTAATTCTATATAGAGCTTAATAAAAGAAACATTGGAAACCTAATAGTTACATCTATTACGCAGTAAGGTGTCTTCCATACACAAAAAGCGCTTCGCTGCACGTGCTATTAGACGTTTAGGGATGTCCTGAAGGACAGGCGTAAACTGGCCTTACTTTAATTTATGTAATATTGTTTCATTGAATAGAAAAACTTGTTAGGAGATTATTGCCAGAAATAAAAATCTATCCATGAATTTTTTTTTTTAGGTATTCACGAGAGAATATAGTAAATCATGATATATATATATATATATATATATATATATATATATATATATATATATATATATATATATATATATATATATATACATATACATATTACCTCTTGGTAACGGTAGAAGAGACTCTTTAGCTATGGTAAGCAGCTCTTCTAGGGGAAGGACACTTCACAATCAAACTATTGTTCTCTAGTCTTGGGTAGTGCCATAGCCTCTGTACCATGGTCTTCCACTGTCTTGGGTTAGAGTTCTCTTGCTTGAGGGTACACTCTTGCACACTATTCTATACAATTTCTCTTCTTTTTGTCTTGTTAAAGGAAATATTTACTTTAATGTTACTGTTCTTAGAATATTTTATTTTTCCCTGTTTCCTTTCCTCTCTGGGCTATTTCCCCTGTTGGGGCCCCTGGGCTTATAGCATTTTGCTTTTCTAACTAGGGTTGTAGCTTAGCAAATAATAATAATAATAATAATAATAATAATAATAATAATAATAATAATAATAATAATAATAATAATAATCTTCATATACAAGGAACTCTTCACGAATAAATATTCTAAATAAAAAGATCAAATCAATATCAATTTCTCTAACTAGCCTTCTACGGAAAGGTTTACATTTCTCCTTCTCAAATTGAGAACAAACAACTAAGCAAAAGTCATTATCATAAGAAAATTATAATAATAGAGTTCCTATTCCAATAATTAAATGTATATAATGACAGTATTTTTTTTCAGATTTTCCAGTTAATGGAGCATATTTGCTTAGCCTTTGGAGAGCAGAAGTTATATAACATTTTATGTAGCTTTTATTAAAAACAATTATTGCATTTCCTAATGATTTTTTTTACTGTTCCTAATTGGCAAAAGAAATTAATTAATTACTTATCCAGGAAGTCAAGCTATGATACCAGTTTTTTTCCTTAAACCTAAATGGCATTCCTAAGAAAGTATTTACTCATAAAAAAATATAAGTTAAAACTACTTTTCTTGTGTTACTCAATGGTATGAGAAATTAATAGGTTACTTATCAAATATCTTTGAGTAATATAGGGGTTTTCTTGTTTATAAATGACATGAGTAATAAACCACATATGTATCAATAAAGATGAAATAAAACATCAGTTGTTTAGTTATCATAAAATAATAGCTAATATATATATATATACTGTACACACACACACACACATATATATATATATATATATATGTACTGTATATATATATATATATATATATATATATATATATATACATACTGTACATACTTATATATATATATATATATATATATATATATATACGATATATATATATATATATATATATATATATATATATATATATATATATATATATACAGTATATATATACGGTATATATACACACATACATATATATATATATATATATATATATATATATATATATATATATATATATATATATATATATACTCGTTCAATAAATAAGAAAAACAGACTTCACCTTCCTGGATTACAGGGAAAATTAAGATTTTACGTAAACAAAAGGTCAAGCCAAAGCAAGTTTTAATTTTTTTCTATATTATATGAATATCAAGTATTCATTTATTGCAAAATTTATATGTAAATATTTCTAGGTTTTACATAGGGATATAAATGATACTTATACTTATAAAAGAACGTATTACCCCTAAAAGGCATGGGCAATTTACTATTCACT
>NC_090757.1:45709736-45714736 GCF_036898095.1 Palaemon carinicauda | reverse complement strand
CAAAAACAGATATGTCATATATAAACTATAAAAAGACTCATGTTAGCCTGGTCAACATAAAAACATTTGCTCCAGCTTTGAACTTTTGAAGTTCTACTGATTCAACTACCCGATTAGGAAGATCATTCCACAACTTGGTAACAGCTGGAATAAAACTTCTAGAATACTGTGTAGTATTGAGCCTCATGATGGAGAAGGCCTGGCTATTAGAATTAACTGCCTGCCTAGTATTACGAACAGGATAGAATTGTCCAGGGAGATCTGAATGTAAATGATGGTCAGAGTTATGAAAACTCTTATGCAACATGCATAATGAACTAATTGAACGACGGTGCCAAAGATTAATATCTAGATCAGGAATAAGAAATTTAATAGACCATAAGTTTCTGTCCAACAAATTAAGATGAGAATCAGCAGCTGAACAATATCTAATCATTGCTAAAAAATTTGGTCGGAATTATTCCCCAAACTTTAGATGAACTTAGTTTTTCACATAATCGATCCCTGACGATCTCTGCAAATAATCATAAAAAAAAAAATACCTGTTTACTATCTCTAAACGTATAGTGTCCCTAACTACTTAGCTTTGGCTAAACTCCTAGAACCTTAAACACTCCTAATGCTAATGTGATCCTATCCCTTTCTATATACACAAACTATTTATATATATATATATATATATATATATATATATATATATATATATATATATATATATATATATGCATATATATGTATATATACAGTATATACATATATAAAGTGTATATACAGTAAGTATATAAATATAAATATATAATACATATGTATATATACAGTATATAAATATATATATATATATATATATATATATATATATATATATATATATATATATAAATATATATATATATATATATATATATATATATGTATATATATATACTGCATATATGTATATACATAAATCAATACAATCAATACACAGACACACACACACGTATATATATATATATATATATATATATATGTATATATGTATATATATATATCTATAAGTATAAATATATATGTATATATATATATCTATATCTATATATATATATATATATTTATATAAATATATATATATATATATATATATATATATATATATATATATATGCATATACCAACAAAATCAGCATAAACGAATATAAACGAGGTCGCAAAGCCTTATATGAAATATATGGACGATAAATTAGTAATGGCTTAAAGGTAGGGATGTGAAAAATGCCCTTTGGTATTTAGGCGTGAATGATCAAGGAACTGAGTTGATTAAAAAGAAGAAGGGGTTAAGCTATGGCAAAATGCTTAGTTAGGAATACAGTTATAGAATTTAAAAGGTGATCATTAAGCTGATTAATAAAAGATAGGGGATATTTAGAGGACAATGCAAACAGTGTTTGAAGGAATAATGAAGAAATAATGGCACTGGATGGAAGTAAAGACAGAAAAGATGGCTATTGATCAACCAGTCTTGTAATAATGAATGGATATGAGCTAAGGTTGGGGGGTTTGGGGGAGCCTATAGGTCTATCTGCTGAGTTATCAGCAGCCACTGCCTGGCCCTCCCTGGTGCAATCTTCGGTGGAGAGGAGGCTTGGGCGCTGATCATATAATATATGGTCAGTCTCTAGGGCATTGTCCTGATTGCTAGGGCAATGTCAGTGTCCCTTGCCTCTGCCATTCATGAGCGACCTTTAAACCTCTAAAAGAGAACCTTTTTGAATTGTACTTAATGTATATGATAAAGGAACAACATATCTCAATGATATAAGAATATATGGAACTCTCAAGGATGAACAAACAATACAAATATATTATAAAAGTTGGGAAAATAAAGGAAGGAAAGGTGTCGGAGCTGACTGACTAGGAAGTGAGCCACTGCATTATGGTGGTAGCCTAATGTGAGGGTAGCCAGGGTGTGTAAGGTACTTCTAGGTGAAGAAAGGGTTAATAAATAGGATGGTGGGAAGTAATAACTCTTCCTTGTAAATTAAAAGATAAGTAAATAACCCGATTATTAGAATAATTCAGACATAACATTACATGGTAAAATGAGAATATCTTTAGTAGAGTTTGACTTATGATAAAAGAGTGATAACTATATCATTAACAGAGAAACAACAGTGGTGGTTAGATGGGGTGAGGTTGAACAGTATTGCTATGGAAACAATGGGCGTATTAAGAAAGGCTGGAAAGTAAAGGATATCCAGCATGCTGATTATAAGAATGAATCTGTTATACACACACACACACACACACACACACACATATATATATATATATATATATATATATATATATATATATATATATATATCTGGATATATATGTATATATGTGTATATATTATTATTATTATTATTATTATTATTATTATTATCTTCATCATCATTATTATTATCATTATTATTATCATTATTATTATTATTATAATCATTACTTGCTAAGCTACAACCCTCGTTGGAAAAGCAGGATGCTATAAGCCCAGGGGCCCCAAACAAGGAAAATAGCCCTGTGAGGAAAGGAAAAAGGGAAAAATAAAATATTTTAAGAACAGTAACAACACCAAAATAAATATTTCCTTTATAAACTATAAAAACTTTAACAAAACAAGAGGAAAAGAAATTAGATAAAACAGAGTGCCCGAGTGTACCCTCAAGCAAGAGAACTCCAACCCAAGACAGTGGAAGATCATGGTACTGAGGTTACGGCACTAACCAAGACTAGAGAACAATGGTTTGATTTTGGAGTGTCCCTCTCCTAGAAGAGCTGCTTACCATAGCTAAAGAGTCTCTTCTACCCTTACCAAGAGGAAAGTAGCCAATGAACAATTACAGTGCAGTAGTTAACCCCTTGGGTGAAAGAATAATTGTATGGTAATATATACATATACTATACATACATTATATATATATATGTATATATATATATATATATACACACACATATATACATATATATATATATATATATATATATATATATATATATATATATATATATATATATTGGTTCAGGAAAGCTTCAAGAAAACGAGGGATGTTGGAGATCTAAGTATATAGATCACGAGATAACTTTTAAGAATGGTTTGATAAATAGATGTTTGCATATGATGCAGTCCTAGTTAATGAATATAAATGACACTGTAATGACCGATGGAACCATTCCAAAGGCTTTGTAAATAAGTTATTTAAGGGTTAAATAAACATCGAGATGAGAATGTTGAAATATATCTTGATGAAGTGAATCAAACCTGTAATATTTGGTAAGGAGGAGTATGAAAAGCATGGCAAAACCAAAGGATTACAATCCAGATTATATATATGATTGAACACAATTTTAGTAAACATTTTATGAAAGTATACGAAGCAAAAGATACCCAGGATATTTCAAGTGTAGTGATTCACCAATTTGGATCACTAATGTAGTGATGGTTACGGCAATGCATATTATCTACTTTTGTTTTTGGAACCAACTCCTATTGCGAAAAGAACCTTTTGGTACTCATATATTCTAATACATACATATACACATTATATATGTATGTATATATATATATATATATATATATATATATACATACATACATAATCCCATATACATACCCATATCTATATCTATCTATCTATCTATCTATATATATATATATATATATATACATATATATTTATATATATACATATATATATGTATATATATGTATATGTATAGATATATATATATATATATATATATATATATATATATATATATATATATATATATATATATATACTGTATATATATGCATGTATATATATTAATATATATATATATATATATATATATATATATTTATATATATGTATATATATAGTGTATGTTTACCTATTATCCACCTTTTCTTTGGATCCAAAGAAACCCATTAGGAAACATCCTATTACTACACTCACACAAATATAAAACACACAAACACACACCCATATACATACATACATACATACATATATATAATATATATATATATATATATATATATATATATATATAGGCTACATATATGTATGTATGTATGTATGTATGTATGTATATATATATATATATATATATATATATATATATATATATATGCAAAAATTATATAACAAATACACGCATATGAATAAATAAGGAAATAGTGTATATATAGGAGATACAATAAATAAATAAAGTATAAAATATCTAGAGATCAGTACCAATGTTAAAATAGACCTTGTATGTATAAACTATAAAGAGAAACTTATGTTAACCTGTTCACCATAAAATCGTTCACTGGAAATTTGAGCCTCTGAAGTTCCACCTATCTAACTGCCACAACAGGAAGATCATTCCACAAGCTTGTCAAAACTGGAATACAACTTCTGAAATACTGTGCAAGATTGAGACTCAAGATGAAGGCAATAATGTTAGATTTAACTACATAACTAGTACTATGTACAGGATAGTACATTCTGGGAAGATCGGAAGGCAGAGGATAGTCACAATTATGAAAAATCGTATGCAACTTGCATAAAGAACTGACAGAACAACGGTGCCAGAGGTTAATATGAAGATCATGAATGAAGAATTTAGTAGACCGTAAGTTTATATCCAAGAAATTAAGATAAGAGCCAACAATTGAAGGTCAGTCAGGAGAACAATGCTCTAAATAAGGTAGAATGAAAGAAGTAAAACACTTCTTCAGGATAGATTGATCACCTTCTTCCCCAATAAGACCGAATGTGTTTCATAAAAATAAATTTGCAATCAAGAATCTCACCTAAAATCTTAAAGGCATTATATATACTTAAAAATTCATTATCAATTCAGAGATCAGGTTGTTGAGGAGCCATTGTCCTCGCCATATTTACAATCATATTTTGAGTTTTGTTAGGGTTCAACTTCATGCCCCATAATTTGCACCATGTACTAATTTTAGCTAGATCTGTATTGTGGGTTTCAGAAACTCTAGATCT
>NC_090757.1:45692236-45699736 GCF_036898095.1 Palaemon carinicauda | reverse complement strand
TAGCTAATAATAATAATAATAATAATAATAATAATAATAATAATAATAATAATAATAATAATAACGATAACGATAACGATAACAATAATAATAACAATAACAATAACAATAATGATGATAATGATAATGATGATGATAATAATAATAATGATAACGATGACGATAACGATAACGATAACGATAACGATAATAATAATAATAATAATAATAATAATAATAATAACAATAACAATAACGATAATAATAACAATAATAATAATGATAATAATAATAATAATAATAAACTTTTGCATTATAAATCATATTTTTTTAAGGGAATACGTAACTCGTTAAACAGATTTTTTTTTTAATACACTATGCATAGCCTAAAGAAATATATTTTTGAAACCTTAAGTATTAATTTTACATATATATATTCCTTGTTGCTTCCACGTATCCTCTATTTATCATATCAGAATTTGTCCTCCCTTTTTTAAGTACTTTACCTCGGTAAGTTTTGCTGACATTTCGTTACGTTGCTGTAAAGAAATTGATTATTTTTTCCCAACATTTAATCTAGCAATAACGTATTTAAGATATTTTGCTTTTGTCACAACCATTACATAAGATTCATCATTATTTGATATCTAAATATCAACTGTCTTAGAGATCTACATATATTTTCTCATGATATAAAGCAAAACTTTACCTCGGAGTGTTTAACAAAATAAGCTAGTTTTCTCATGATATAAAGCAAAACTTTACCTCGGAGTGTTTAACAAAATAAGCTAGTTTTCTCATGATATAAAGCAAAACTTAGCCTCGGAGTGTTTAACAAAAGCAGCTAGTTTTCTCATGATATAAAGCAAAACTTAGCCTCGGAGTGTTTAACAAAAGCAGCTAGTTTTCTCATGATATAAAGCAAAACTTAGCCTCGGAGTGTTTAACAAAAGCAGCTAGTTTTCTCATGATATAAAGCAAAACTTAGCCTCGGAGTGTTTAACAAAAGCAGCTAGTTTTCTCATGATATAAAGCAAAACTTAGCCTCGGAGTGTTTAACAAAAGCAGCTAGTTTTCTCATGATATAAAGCAAAACTTTACCTCGGAGTATTTAACAAAAGCAGCTAGTTTTCTCATGATATAAAGCAAAACTTTACCTCGGAGTGTTTAACAAAATAAGCTAGTTTTCTCATGATATAAAGCAAAACTTAGCCTCGGAGTGTTTAACAAAAGCAGCTAGTTTTCTCATGATATAAAGCAAAACTTAGCCTCGGAGTGTTTAACAAAAGCAGCTAGTTTTCTCATGATATAAAGCTAAACTTAGCCTCGGAGTGTTTAACAAAAGCAGCTAGTTTTCTCATGATATAAAGCAAAACTTTACCTCGGAGTATTTAACAAAAGCAGCTAGTTTTCTCATGATATAAAGCAAAACTTTACCTCGGAGTGTTTAACAAAATAAGCTAGTTTTCTCATGATATAAAGCAAAACTTAGCCTCGGAGTGTTTAACAAAAGCAGCTAGTTTTCTCATGATATAAAGCAAAACTTAGCCTCGGAGTGTTTAACAAAAGCAGCTAGTTTTCTCATGATATAAAGCAAAACTTAGCCTCGGAGTGTTTAACAAAAGCAGCTAGTTTTCTCATGATATAAAGCAAAACTTAGCCTCGGAGTGTTTAACAAAAGCAGCTAGTTTTCTCATGATATAAAGCAAAACTTAGCCTCGGAGTGTTTAACAAAAGCAGCTAGTTTTCTCATGATATAAAGCAAAACTTAGCCTCGGAGTGTTTAACAAAAGCAGCTAGTTTTCTCATGATATAAAGCAAAACTTTACCTCGGAGTATTTAACAAAAGCAGCTAGTTTTCTCATGATATAAAGTAAAACTTTGCAACCGAGTGTTTAACAAAAGCAACTACAATCCAAGTTATATGTGAGTTTGGGAGGTTCTAATTAATAAATTACCTATTTCATATAAAAAAAAACCTCCTCTGAATTGCTTGTTTGATTAAGTTCCCAAGGGCTTGAGCTCAATAAACCCTTAGGTACATTTATTGCCTAAATCCAATTTATAGTCAACTTTCCAAATTCTTCATAAAGATAAAATTCGAGACAAATGTAATAAGTGTGGTTTCAAAAATAAAGCCATTTGGATCCATAAACCAAGTGGCTTTCTGAGCCTAAAAATGATTTTGATTTTAAGAATTTGTTTTTACCTGGAGACTAGTATTACCTCCTATTCTCTTGTATAATTAGGATTATATTTTGGTCATGATTTACGTACATTAGTAAACACATGCAGCAATGTTTTCTGGCAATGTGATTTTTAATCTCAAGCTATACATGAAAATATGATTACCTTTTCTTATGCAAAGCTTTCATACGGTATCCTATTGATATTTCAGTGGATATATGGCTGGAAACTTTACCCATCTCTTACTCCAATCAAATATACATTTATCGATTTCATTAAAAAAATCATGTTATTCATAATTTTTACCTTAGCAAAAATAAAGTATTTGATAAAAATGTTCATCAACAAATATGAATCTAATTGTCATGATTATAGATTTTTTTTTATTTTGTATGCTAAAATTACAATTGGTCATTTTTATATCAAATGACAAAATTTGAAAAAAGCAAACAAATATTTTTATAAGTAAAACTACTTTCAGAGAATGTTTCATGGAACCCTCAGAAACGCTGACTCCTACGAAAACAATAAAAATAAAAGAAATATTTAATAAGTATTCAGTTTTTTATTATATTAGCTCTTACAAAATATTCTCCTAGTTCATAAAGCAAGCATTCCATGACTGAAAGTTTTCGGAATGATAATAAAAATATATTCATAAGTCAAAATTGTATATTTTTTTCTGTGACGATTGATATGGTTTATATGTCTGTCAATTTACAAAAAAGTATAAATCAATTAATTTCTATAACACAAAACGCTATCATTGTTGATTAATTTGTCCAATCTGCCCAATATATCAATAAAGAGTTCTTGCTCCTCCACTAAAAATTTTGCAGACAAAAAAAAAAAAAAAAAAAAAAAAAGAAGAAGAAGAAAGGAAGAAAGAAAGAAAGGTGGGGTGGGAGGGTGGGAATAAATTGAAGATTCTAATAACTTCTCATTCAATCACTGTGAGAATGAAGTTAACGTTATCTAACAGTTAATACGGAAAATCGCCCCGACATTCTCTGAAAGTTTAAAGGTTACTCATGAACGGCCGACGCAAGGGACGGGAATTATGGCCCTCTCCACAAAGGACACAGTAGGTTGTGAACACTAAATATAGGAAAAAATCAGGCTTGACCAGGGTTTAACTGTGGTAACGTCCCAGAATGGTGAAGGCCAGACTGGGGTTCGAGTCCCGCTCAAACTCGTTAGTTCCTTTGGTCTCTGCAACCTTACCATCCTTGTAAGCTAAGGATAGGGGGTTTGGGGGAGCCTATAGGTCTATCTGCTGAGTCATCAGCAGCCATTGCCTGGCCCTCATTCGTCTTAGCTTGGGTGAGAGGGGCTTAGGTGCTGATCAATTGGATATATGGTCAGTCTCTAGGGCATTGTCCTGCTTGATAAGGCAATGCCACTATCCATTGCCTCTGCCATTCATGAGCGGCCTTTAAGCATTTAAACCATGTTTTATATGTCATGGAGGTTTCCAAAAGGACACCACAACCAGAAACAAATACGAAAAGTCGTCGTTCATTAAGAGATAACACAAATTAAATGTTAACGTACCCTGCCATAACGATTAAGAAGCATTAAAAGTCAACATACTTTACCAGACAAAACAAACGTATAATCATATGAGACAGATACTAATGCAAGCGAGTACCACAATAGGCTATATCATTTTCCTTCTTTACCAAAGAAACCCCTAATAATATTTCTACACTAAAATTACTAGTCTTTCTAGAGAACTCGTCTTCATTCAGAGCTGCAATATTGAATTCTTCCCTGTCTCATATTTATGAATGAAAAATAGCATAAGGCTCGAGCATCTTCCCTCTGAGGGAAGAAATGTCTTACTCAGCTTAATTATTCAGAATAGACCAATAATTCCGATGTGAATGTCATTGTCCTTATACGGAAGGGACGAAAAATTCTGGTGCTAATGTGTAATTTTTCTCATAAGAAATGGAGGAACAGTTCTGGTGTGAATGTGTTATTTTCCTTATATTGAATGGATGAACAATTCTGGAATGAATGGGTAATTTTCCTTAAATGGAATGGACGAACACTTCTGGTGTGAATGTGTCGCTTTCCTTATGTGGAGTGGACGAACAATTCTGGAGTGGAGGTGTCATTTTCTTCATATGGAATTTATGAACAATTCGGGAGTAATGGGTAATTTTCCTTATATGGAAAGGACGAACAATTCTGGTGTGAATGTGTAATTTTTCTTATATGGAATGAATGAACTATTCTGTGACTGTCATTTTCCAGATATGGAAGAGACAAAAAAACCTGGGGTGAAAGTGTAATTTTCCTTATATGGAATGGACAAATAATTCTGGTGTGAATGTGCCATTTTTCTTATATGGAATGGATGAACTGATCAGGTGTAAATGTGTAATTTTTCTTATATGTAATGGACGAACCGTAATATGGCATTTTCCTTATATGGAATGGATGAACAATTTTGGTGCCAATGTGTCATTTTCCTTATATGGAAAGGACGAACAATTCTAGCGTGAAATTGTCATTTTCCTTACATGGAATGGACGAACACTTCTGGTGTGAATGCATTATTTTCCTTATTTGGTATGGACGAACAATTCTAGTGCTAATGAGTCATTTTCCTTAAATGGAAAGGACGAAATATTCTGGTGCTAATGTGCTATTTTCCTTATATGGAAAGGACAAACAATTCTAGCCTGAAATTGTCATTTTCCTAATATGGAAAGGACGAACAATTTTAGCGTGAAATTGTCATTTTCCTTACATGGAATGGACGAACACTTCTGGTGTGAATGCATTATTTTCCTTATTTGGTATTTACGAACAATTCTAGTGTTAATGAGTTATTTTCCTTATATGGAAAGGACGAAATATTCTTGTGTGAATGTGTTATTTTCCTTATATGGAATGGACGAACAATTCTGGTGCTAATGAGTCATTTTCCTTAAATGGATAGGACGAAATATTCTGGTGCTAATGTGCCATTTTCCTTATAAGGGAAAGGATGAACTATTCTGATGTGAATGTGTTATTTTGCTTATATGGAATGGACAAAAAATTCTAGAGTGAAGGTATTTTTGTTATATGGAATGGATGAACAATTCTGGTGTGAATGTGTCATTTTCCTTATATGGAATGGGCGAACTATTATGGTGACAATGCATCATTTTCCTTAAATGAAATGGACGAACAATTCTGGTGTCAATGTGTAATTTTCCTTATATGGAAAAGACGACCAACTCTGGTGTGAATATGTCATTTTCCTTATAAGGATTTGAAGAACAATACTGGTGCTAATGTGTCATTTTCCTTATATGAAATAGACGAACTTTTCTGGTGTCAACGTGTCATTTTCCTTTTATGGAAGGGATGAACAACTCTGGTGTAAATGTGTCATTTTCCTTATAAATCTTGGACGAACAATACTGGTACCAATGTGCCCTTTTCCTTATATGGAAAGGACAAACAATACTGGTGCAATTGTGTCATTTTTCTTTATATGGAATGGACGAACAGTTCTGGTGTGAATGTGTCATTTTCTTTTTATGTAATGGAATATGTTTGTTAATGTTGTACATTTGGAGGATCTGATTATATACTAAGTTAAAAAAAATCAAATTGAATTTTCAAATAAATTTTATTCTAAGACACATTTGAAATGGAAGTTGTTTTGTCTAATGATGTAACAGTTTGTTAAAGTATATTTCATGGTATTGAAAAATTAATGAAAAACCGTCTCATGAAAATGATTAAAGATCTTTATCTGAAGAAACAATTTATCCAAATCACTAGACACCTACATCTAAATATGATAAAAATATAGCAAGTATTAAGTATCTATATACACAGTAAAGTTCAAACTGATTTAAGTACCGAATATATGTAATTAAAAAAAAGAGCACTTACGTTATCAAAATATCTGTAAGTTAACATCACCCCAATCTTAAACGTTAATTCTTTATCATTATAGAAAATCTATAAGAATAAGTATGTTATTCGCGCAAAGATAAATTTCACGAGACATTCCAAAACACATTTCGTCCCGTGCGGATGGAACGTTCAAGGAGTTAGCCCTTTTAATGAGCAAAAAGTCCCCTCCAACACCAACTCCCCTTACCCCAGTTCTTGAAGAGAAATTAATTTCATCGCAAGGAGATTTATCATTATCCTAAAACAGTTGAAACAAAAACGGAATCACTTCCCAATTCTCATAACAGGCTCCACAAGGCGCCAGAAGAGTTAAAATACCCAGGCCTACATGGCTGAGAACTATGAAGCGTGATGTGGGAGATGATGAGTGGAGAAGTATAGAATTAAAAGCTCAAGATAGAAACGACTGGCGAAATCTAACCGAGGCCCTTTGTGTCAATAGGCGTAGGAGTTGATGATGATGAATTTTCATAAAGCTGACCAAGAAGGTACAATCGCGCGCTCTATTGTATCTTATTTCTCTTGTTTTTTTTTGTTTTTTTTTTGGGGGGGGAGGGGGTTATAATTCATATACGGAAAGTCTATTTTAATGTTGTTACTGTTTTTTAAATATTTTATGGCAATTGTTCATTACTTCTTTTTAACTTATTTATTTCCTTTCCTCACTGGGCTATTCTTCCCTGTTGGAGCCTTTGGGCTAAATATTTTGCTTTTCCAACTAGGGTTGTAGCCTAGCTTGTAATAATAATAATAATAATAATAATAATAATATTAATAATAATAATAATAATAATAATAATGAGTACATAAGATGTAAAATTAATTTTCTTTTAATAAATGATAATTTGTTAAAAATCACAAGATTTCCCAAACAGATGTGGAAGACAAAAAATTTCTATTATGTACCTATTTTAAAATCTTAATTATTGGTTGGAATTTGCGCAACATACAATAATTTGTCAAAATGTAATAAACTAATCAGGTTTTGTGTAGTGCTGTAGACGTTGAGCTAATATGAAGAAATGCTTTCCTGATTTGTTGTAATGTTAAAAAAAATGCCGTAAAAAACTGTAGAAGTCCTGGAATAAATGTTGACCGGCATTTACCGTTTTAAAAACGGACATATTGACGTTAAGGAGTGATAGTACCGCCACCAACTCGTAAAATAAGATAGAAATGTAGGGTAAAAATTACGGTCGCTTTTATTTTACTGAAATACGGCAGAGAACAATATATTTTCAAGGAGAATTTCCGATTAAAATTACGTTTTTTTTTTAAGTGTAGCTAAAATGTCTGACTTAGGAAATTTTTTAAAAAAGCCTGAGCTTTGAAATTGTCATGTCTTCTACAATTTCAACGCTAAAATGTTCACGTAAAAATGTACAAAAATCCGATTAAAATGTCTAA
>NC_090757.1:45677236-45682236 GCF_036898095.1 Palaemon carinicauda | reverse complement strand
ATATATGCATATTATGTACACACACATATATATATAATATATATACATATATATATATATACATATATATATACATATATTTTATATATATATATATATAATATAAATAATAAATATATATATATATAAATGAGACAGCTATTACCCATAATTGAAATAACATAAATGAAATCCTTTTTAATTATGCTAATATGCTATTCATTAATTCAATATTAGGAAATTAGATCAGGAAAGCAGTACACTTTAAAATTCAATATCACTAAGCTATTATGTCACTTAACCCTACAAAAGTTATTTCTTATACATTATAATGATAACGAGAATTTTTATCATGAGTATCAAAATTAAATATAATTAATTTTGTTTATCCTGAATATTAGAATTAAAGATTATTATTTTTTTTTTATCCACCTAGCGTCGCAACATCACAGGTCACTGACCAGACGTTAATTCATTGGTTTATCAACCTAGCGTTATATCACAGATTCATTGACGTTGTATTTAATTCATTGGTTTATCAAGCTAGCGTCTCAACATCACAGGTCATTGACGTTGTAGTTAATTCATTGGTTTATCAAGCTAGCGTCACAACATCACAGGTCATTGACGTTGTAGTTAATTCCTTGGTTTATCAAGCTAGCGTCTCAACATCACAGGTCATTGACGTTGTAGTTAATTCATTGGTTTATCAAGCTAGCGTCACAACATCACAGGTCATTGACGTTGTAGTTAATTCCTTGGTTTATCCACCTAGCGTCACAACATCACAGGTCATTGACGTTGTAGTTAATTCATTGGTTTATCCACTAGCGTCACAACATCACAGGTCATTGACGTTGTAGTTAATTCATTGGTTTATCCACTAGCGTCACAACATCACAGGTCATTGACGTTGTAGTTAATTCATTGGTTTATCCACTAGCGTCACAAACATCACAGGTCATTGACGTTGTAGTTAATTCATTGGTTTATCAACCTAGCGTTATAATATCACAGGTCATTGACGTTGTTGTTAATTCATTGGTTTATCAAGGTAGCGTCACAACATCACAGGTCATTGACGCGGACGTTGATCAAAGTTTACAACTTCGTCATATACAAGAAAATATAATGTGTTTTAATGACTATATAGCAGATAAAATATATCCGTACCAGATAAAGAGTGATTGGCATATGTATATTAATTATATATGTAAACATATATACATATATATATACATATATATATATATATATATAATATATACATATATATATATTATATACATATATACCTATATATATATATATATATATAAATATATATATATATATATATATATGTATATATAATTATATAAATTTATGTATATATATATATATATATATATATATATGTGTGTGTGTGTGTGTATATATAGGTATATATATACATATATCTATAGACACACACACACACATATATATATTATATATAGATATATATATGTATATATACATGATTATATATGTATATATAAATACATATATATACATATATATATATATATATATATATATCTACATATATAATATATATATATATATATACACACATTTATATATACATATAATATATATAATATAATATATATATATATTATGTATATATATATATTTATAAATGTGTGAATGTATACATACAGTCTATATATAAATACACACATATGGTATATATATAAATATAATGTGTATGTATACATACAGTATATATATATTTATTTATATATATATATATATATAAATACACACATATATAAAATATATAAATATATATATATATATATATATATATATATATGATTGATTGATTGATTGAAAGTTTTCTGGCATCCTGACATCTAAGGTCATTGACGCCGATATATATATATATATATATAATATAATATATATATATATATATATATATATATATGAACAGATGAGTGATATAACCAGATATTATTTTGCTAATTGCTAAAATTTTCCTATAATATTGCACGAAACAACAATTAGGTTAGGTTAGGTAATAAGGTTATGCCAACATAAGCTACCGTAGGTATTACCTCGTAATCCAGCAAGGTGGATTGGTTCGGATATATATCGGAAGTTATACATGAATACGCATACGATATACATACATAAACATAACTACATAAATACACATGTGCATATATATATATATATATATATATGTATATATATAAAAATGTGAATATATATATATATATATACTATATGTAATATATATAAAAATGTGAATATATATATATATATATATATATATATATACATGGATTTATAAATACTTCATATATATATACATAAATATAAATGTGAATATATATATATATATATATATATATATATTCACATTTATATTTATATATATATATATGTATATATATATATAAATATATGACAGCAAAATAGAATGCAACATTAAAAAAATCTTAGTATTTTCTCAAGTCAATATAAGAACAGAAAATATTCTATATAAGGACACAAAATATTCAATAATATAACACAAAATATTCAATAAAATAACACAAACTATTCAATAAAAGAACGCAAAATATTCAATATAAAACAGAAAATATGCAAATATGTCTCCTATGTCTACTCTTCAGAGATCGATTGAATTTCAAAAGCACTTACATCTACATGAAATATTATCTAATTGCTATTTTAAATCGCAATAAATAATACTATTTCTAAGTATATACTACTTTGACTACTTTTCTAACATTACGACTACTGCTACTGATATCGCTACAAGGTAACAAATTGCTATGGCATTCACTCAAGATACCGCTACTCAAATAAAACTACGATCAAATAAAAACTCATAATTATTATCAGTGCTATTAGCTATAAACATTCATCCCAAATAGTCCGTATAACTGGCATAAATGCGTTAATGATTTCATGTTGAAAATCATAATGAATTGTTCGAATAGAGAATGTGTGTATACACACACACACACACACACACACAACACATATATATAATATATATATATATATATATATATATTTATATATATTTATATATATATATATAATATATACATGTATATAAATACATATAAATATATATAATATATATATATATATATATGTATATAAATATATACATATATAAATATATGTATATAGATATATACATATATAAATATATATATATATATATATATATATATATATATATATATACATATATATATACATGGTTAGATAAAGTAATCTTCCGTAAACAATCAAGATTTTTAAGATATGCTGGCGTACGTAAATAAGTTATATTTCTTGATCTGATTTTAACAAGCTCTTCAGCAAGGTGAAAAACTTGCAAGAATTAATGTGAAAAAATCGTTTAAAAAATTATTTTGAAATGAATATTTCAAATTTCCGGTATTATTTCTTATATGATTTGACTAACTAGTAATATTAATCATCTCTTTATACATAGTAATTTTACTCCCAGCTTCTACAACTATTTAAAGTAATTATATTATAAACCACTTTAAAAATATAATTCAATTTTTGACATTTCGTTGCCATTAACTGCGAATTTGCAAATATGATTGACAACTGACTGGGATCAGTTATTTTCTTCTTAATATAAATCTCAGAGTTTAAACAAAATAAGAGTGTTATGATTCTTCTATCTAGGAAATAAAAGTACAATAAAAATTTGTTAATAAATATTTAAATATTTTACTTCATATTATGTTAATGAATAAAGTATGTATCAAAAACATTATAATTGTGGAATTTAAAATCGTCATTATCTCTTTATAATAAGCCTTATTGAAAGATTGTTTCTTGCTTTAATGGAAATAGTGAGTATAATATGATAATAGATTTCTTTTGCTTACATATTTATCAAAGATTGTAAATATTTAGTTTTGCTATGCTAAATATTTTTTAGCAATGATTGAAATTTGTAAAACCATAAACAACGTTGTATGCTCTCTATGCAATAATGAATATTTTATTTAGGAGGATATAAATTATAAAAAATATTAGTTATATCATAAAAGTGAAGAAAAGTGTCTTAATCATAAAAATTTCATCTCTGCTTTTACTTTTTATGTCAAGCAATTAAATTTAATAATGATAAATATTGAAATCAATTAAGAATTCTCGGAAAAATGCGCCAAAAACTTTTCATATAAAGGATAAAATACTTTTTTTTTTACCTTTTGAAAGTCTATTTCATCACTCATCTTATAACTATCTATTCGATAATAAAAATACAGCTGGTATTCTCCTCTTAAGTCTTACATTTATAAACAAAAACGTCTGGTTAAACTCAGTGAATAATTACTTATGCTAATAAGAAGACATAAAATAAGATAATAAATGCCGGCTGGATCTCTATACAATATATAAATCTGTATGATACTTGCATATGTCCTATCATAATATACTCAAAATACCCAGTTACCAAAATATACTATGCTCAATTTTTTTTTGATGAGGCGCCTTTGCACTGACTCGCAGCTGTGCCCTTTGAGCTCGGAAAAGTTTCCTGCTATCTGATTGGTTAGAATTATCTTGTCCAACCATTCAGCGATCAGGAATACTTTTCCGAGCTAAAAGGGCACCCCTGTGAGTCGGTGTAAATCTGCCTCACTAAAAAGAATTGACTATAGTGACTCAGTTTATGTATACAATACTTTTTACTATCTGGCAAAATCGAATATGTACAATTTCCTTTCAAAGTTAGTGCATATCATAATCCATTTACAACAATAAGTGCAAATAATAAGCCAAAAATACAAAGGTTAATACAAATTAACCCATATACAAAAGTTGATACAGATTATATCCAAAAATGATAAGGTTAATCTAAATTCTAACCCGTGGACACAAGGGATTACAAATTCTAACCCACATATATTGCGTGTAACTCACAAAAAGAACCAGATAAACCCAGGGAAGGACTGACTTGGTTCTTCTTCCCTCTTCACTGCAAACATTTGCTACTGGAAAGGGCA
>NC_090757.1:45669736-45672236 GCF_036898095.1 Palaemon carinicauda | reverse complement strand
ATCTATCAATCTATCTAGCTATCTATCTACATCTATCGATCTATCTATCTATCTATCTATCTATTTGTATATATATACATATATATATATATATATATATACAATATATATATACATATACATATATAAAATATAGATATACATATAATATATATATATATATATATATATACATATAAATATATATATATATACATATACATATATATACATATATAAAATATAGATAAATATATATATATACATATATATATATATATATAAATGTATATATACATATATATATATACACATATACATGTATATATACATATATAAAATATAGATATACTGTATATACATATTATATATATATATATAGGCTATATATATAAATATATATATACATATATTTATATATATATATATATATATGTATATATATATATATATATATATATATTTATATACACACACACCCACATATATACATGCGCACAGACACACACACACACACACATATATATATATATATGTATATACATATACATATATATATATATATATATATATTTGTGTGTATGTGTTTGTGTATATATATGCCAATATAGGAACATATTTGTGTATATTTTATATATATATATACAGTATATATATATATATATATTACATATATATATATATTATATATATATATATATATATGTATATATATTCACACACACACACATATATATATATATATATATATAATGTAATTATATATACATATATATACACATATATACAGTATATATATATATATATATATACACAGATAAAAAAATGCAAATACTTGAACATTACCTATACTCAGATCATCGTTTGTAGTCACTCGTTATGCTTATAAAACATTTTAACACTACTTGTTTTGTCCCCAATATATCTGGACAATATATCAGGACAATATATCAGGACCATGTTCCTGGGCAAACTGGCGAACGCGAGTACTATGCCCTGGGCATCGTTTGTTCGTTTGTACAACTACGTCCTCTGATTCCCGAATACATGGAGTAATTTGTCAGTATTGAGAATAATTTCGTATCAGTAATATTTTAATTATCATCATTAATATTGATATCCCTGTTGATATCAATATTTCTTTAAATATTATTATCATTAATATTTTAAAGATTGATTAATTATTATTGATATTAATATCCTCGCTGATATCAACATTTCTTAAAATATTGTCATCATTAATACTTTTATACAGTGATTACTTATCATTATTAATATTAATAACCGTACTGATATTCACATATCTTAAAATATCATCATAATATTTTACACATTAATCAATCATTACTATTAATATTAAAATCCTTATTCATATCAAAATTTCTTAAATATTTTCATCATCATTAATATTTTACACATTGACAAAGAGTGAAATTAAGATCATATATCAAACATACGCAAACTTGGTGGTCATACTATAATGGTAAAGATGAGCCCATTTCAAACGTAAGCACAATTTCAATTTGACAAGAATTTGTACCACGTAAACTTTAATATGTCCAATCTCTTATAGTAGCGTAATAAATTAAGTTAGAATCAACAAACTGGCCACTTAAAACTGCATAACTTCACATCCTAGTAAGGATTAAGGCTCTTAGTAATTACGTTTAAGGAGACAAAACAAACAAGGAAATCAATATTGCCAAAAATCAATAAGATTTTTATATATTAACACAAATGAAACCAATTAAATGACACATCGTTTTTCAAGAAAACAACAGAAAGTGATACACGAAAGGTTTTCTATAGATATACTGTGCATCATTCAAATGTGATTTTACTTTATTCCAAATAACTAAACACCAGCAATGCATAAAAAGTAATTATATTTCCTTATGAAAAAAAAAGAAACTTAGAAAATGATTAACCTATAGATTATCTAAAAAAGTACCTTATAAAAAAACAATTTAGCATGTCTTCGGGTTTCCACAATCTCTCTCTCTCTCTCTCTCTCTCTCTCTCTCTTCTTCGTGTTTCCACAATCTTTCTCTCTCTCTCTCTCTCTCTCTCTCTCTCTCTCTTCTTCGTGTTTCCACAATCTTTCTCTCTCTCTCTCTCTCTCTCTCTCTCTCTCTCTCTCTCTCATTAAGGTAATAGTTAATATTGTGAAATACAGGAAAATTGTTTCAAATCTGTCGGCGCCAACAGAAATTCTAGGGGAAAAAAGTCAGGTAATATACAAACTAATGACAAAACTAATATGGCTATATGCACACGACCGAGCAAATTAATAACACTTAATTACGACAAAATTACGGGAGAGATGAAGCTGTACACTGCATACGTAACAGCGTTCAGAGTAGACAGTATTAACGAACATATTGGCTTGGAGTTATCAATTTTAGAATACGAGGAAAGGAATACTTTATATTCTAAATAGAATTATTAGAGGCTTTTTTTTTTTTTTTTTTTTTTTTTTTGCAGATGAGAATTCTCCGTAAAATTATACTGTTCTCAGCCG
>NC_090757.1:45608841-45613841 GCF_036898095.1 Palaemon carinicauda | reverse complement strand
AGGGCCAAGGCATCCTAATTTCTTAGAATGTATGGAGGAAATGTAGTGGCAAGGGATAATAATTCCATGGAATCTATAAAGGGACTATGGGGGCAAGAAATACTAATTCCTTGGAATTTTTGGAGGAAACGTAGAATAAAGACATTCTAATTCCTTAGAATGTATGGAGAAAATATATTGTCAAGATAATAATAATTCCTTAAAATACAGGGAGGAAATGTAGGGGCAAGACATACTAATTCCTTGGAAGCTATGAGGGAATGTAGGGGCAAGATAATACTAATCCCTTGGAAGCTGTGAAGAGAATGAAGGGCCAAGACACTAATTCCTTGGAAGCTATGAAGAGAAAGTAGGGGCAAGACATACTAATTCCTGTGAAGTTATGAAGGGAATGTAGGGACAAGCCATACCAAGTCCTTGGAATAAATGAAGGGAATGTAGGAGCAAGGCATAATAATTCCTTGGAAGCTATGAAGCGAATGTAGGGGCAAGGCATACTATTTTCTTGGAATAAATGAAAGGAGTATTGGGAAGTACATACTAATTCCTTGGAAGCTATCAAGTGAATGTAAGGCAAGACATACTAATTCTTTGGAATAAATGAAGGGAATGTAGGTGCAGAACATACTAATTCCTTGGAAGCTATGAAGGGAATGTAGGGGCAAGACATATTAATTCCTTGGAAGCTATTAATGGAATATAGTGGTGAGACATACTATTTCCTTGGAATAAATGTAGGGAATGTATTGGCAAGCTATACTAATTCCTTGGAAGCTATGAAGGGAATGTAGGGGCAAGACATACAAATTCCTTGGAAGCTATGATGGGAATGTAGCGGTGAGACATTCTATTTCCTTGGAATAAATGAAGGGAATGTAGGGGGCAAACCATACTAATTCCTTGGAATCTATGAAGGGAATGTAGGTTCAAGCCATACTAATTCCTTGGAAGCTATGAAGGGAATGTAGGGGAAAGACATACTAATTCCTTGGAAGCTATGAAGGGAATGTAATGGTGAGACATACTATTTCTTTGGAATAAATGAAAGGAATGTGGGGGCAAGCCATACTAATTCCTTGGAAGCTATGAAGGGAATGTAGGGGAAAGACATACTAATTCCTTGGAAGCTATGAAGGGAATGTAGGGGCAAGACATACTAGTTACTTGGAAGCTATGAAGGGAATGTAGAAACGAGACATATTAATTCCTTGGAATAAATGAAGGGAATATATGGACAAAATGTAAGGGCAAGACATACTAATTTTTTGGAATGCATGGAGGAAATGCTGGTGTAAGACATACTAAGTCCATGGAATTTATGGAAGAAATGTATGGGGCAAGACATACTAATTCCTTGAAATGTATGTAGGAAAAGAAGGAGCACGACATACCAATTCCCGATTCCTTGGGATCTATATAAGGAATGTTGGGGCAAGACGTACTAATTCTTTGGTATATATAAATGGAATCTAGGGGCAAGACATACTAATTCGTTGGAATGTATGGAGGAAATGTAAGGGGCAAGACATAATTCCATGAAATGTATGAATGGAATGTAAGGGCAAGATATTAATTCTTTAGAATGTATGAAGGGAATGTGGGGGCAAGACATACTAATTCCTTGAGAAGTATGGAAGAAATGTGGGGGCAAAAAATACTAACTCCTTGGGATTTTTAGGGGAAATGTGGTGGCAAGGTATATTAATTTCTTTGAATGTATGAAGGAAATATATGGGCAAGATATAGTAATTCCTTCGGATGTATGGAAGAAATATAGGGCAAGACAAACTACTTCCTTGGGATGTATTGAGGAAATGCAGGGGCAAGACATACTAATTCCTTGGAATTTATGAAAGGAATGTAGTGGCATGGCATACTAATTCGTTGGAATGTATGACGAGAATGTAGGGACATGCCATTCTAAATCCTTTGAATGTATGGAGGAAATGTAAGGGCACGACATACTAATTTTTTGCAGTGTATTGAGGGAATGTAGGAGCAAGAATACTAATTCCTTGGAATGTATGGAGGAATGTATGGGTAAGACATACTAACTTTTTGCAATGTATGGATGAAATATAGGGTTATGATATACAAATTTCATGCAATCTATCGAGGAAATGTAAAGGCAAGATATAAGTATTTCTTGGAATGTATGGAGGAAATGTAGAAACAAGACATACTAATTCCTTGGAATATATCAAGGATATGTATGGCATGACATACTAATTTCTTGGAATGTATGAAGACACTGTGGGGGCAAGACATAACTAATTTCTTGAAATATATGAGGAATATGTAGGGGCAAA
This sequence comes from Palaemon carinicauda, assembly GCF_036898095.1. Taxonomy (NCBI): domain Eukaryota; kingdom Metazoa; phylum Arthropoda; class Malacostraca; order Decapoda; family Palaemonidae; genus Palaemon; species Palaemon carinicauda. Next base: position 45,611,532 of record NC_090757.1, on the reverse strand, counting down.
ACATATTAATTATTTGGAATGTATGGAGGAAATGTAGAGGCAAGACAGACTAATTTCTTGGAATGTATGGAGGAAAGGTAAGAACAATACATAGTGCTTCCTTGGAATATATCAAGGATATGTATGGCATGACATACTAATTTCTTGGAATGTATGAAGGTACTGTGGGGGCAATACATAACCAATTTCTTAAAATATATGAGGAATATTTAGGGGCAAAACATATTAATTATTTGGAATAAATGGAGGAAATTTAGAGGCAAGACAGACTAATTTCTTGGGATGTATAGAGGAAATGTAGGGGCAAGACATTAATTTCTTGGAATGTATGGAGGAAATGTAGTGGCAAAAATACATATTTCTTGGAATTTATGAAGGAAAAGTAAAGGCAAGGCATAACTAATTTCTTGGAATATATGATGGAAATGTAGGGTAAGACATAACTAATTTCTTGGAATGCATGGAGGAAATGTAGTGGCAAAAGTACATATTTCTTGGAATGTATGACGGAAATGTAGGGGCAAGACTTAACTAGTTTCCTGGAATATATGAAGGAAATGTAAGGAAATGGCAAAGTAATTTCTTGGAATGTATGAAGGAAAGTTAGAAACATGACAAACTAATTTCTTGGAATGTGTGAAGGAAATATAGGGCAAGAAATAATTAATTTCTTGGAATGTATGAAGAATTGTAGGGACAGGACATATTAATTTCTTGCAATGTATGAAGGAAATGTAGGGGTATGACACAAATTCTTTGGAATATATGAAAGGGATGTAAGGGAGAGACATACTAAATTCTTGGAATGTATGAAAAGAATATAGGGGCAAGGCATTTTTTTCTTGGAATGAATGAAGGAAATTTAAGGAGAAGACATACTAATTACCTGAAATGTATGAATAGATTATAGGGGTAAGACATAGTAATTCCTTTTAATGTATGAAGGGAATGTAGGGCCAAGACATAATATTCCTTGGAACGTATGAAAAAAATGTAGGACAAGACATAATACAATTCTTTAGTATGTGTGAAGGGAATGCAGGGACATGATATAACAATTCCTTGGAATGTATGAAGGGAATATTGGGGCATGATACAATAATTCCTTGGAATGTATGAAGAAAATGAATGGGTAAGCCATAACAATTCCTTAGAATGTATGAAAGAAATGTAGGGCCAAGACATAATAATTCCTTGGAATGCATGAAGAGAATGTAAGGGTAAGACATAATACAATTCCTTGGAATGTATGAAGGGAATGTAGGGGCATGATATAATAATTCCTTGGAATGTATGAAGGGAATGTAAGGCCAAGACATAATAATTCCTTGGAATGCATGAAGAAAATGTAGGGGCAAGACATAATACAATTCCTTGGAATGTATGACGGGAATGTAGGGGCATGATATAATAATTCCTTGGAATGTATGAAGGGAATGTATGAAGGGAATGTTTGGGCATGATACAATAATTCCTTGGAATGTATGAAGGAAAGGAATGGGTAAGCCATAACAGTTCCTTAGAATGTATGAAAGAAATGAAGGGCCAAGACATAACAATTCCTTGGAATGCATGTTGAGAATGTAGGGGTAAGACAGAATACAATTCCTTGGAATGTATGAAGGGAATGTAGGGCCATGACATAATAATTCCTTGGAATGCATGAAGAAAATGTAGGGGCAAGACATAATACCCTTCCTTGGAATGTATGACGGGAATGTAGGGGCATGATGTAATAATTGCTTAGAATGTATGAAGGAAATGAATGGATAAGCCATAATAATTTCTAGGAATGTATGAAGGAAACATAGGGGAAAGACTACCCTTCCTTGGAATGTATGACGGGAATGTAGGGGCATGATGTAATAATTGCTTAGAATGTATGAAGGAAATGAATGGATAAGCCATAATAATTTCTAGGAATGTATGAAGGAAACATAGGGGAAAGACATACTAATTCCTTGGAATGTATGAAGGGAATGTAGGGGCAAGAAATACTATTTTTTTTTTTGAATGTACGGAGCTTATTTAGGGGCAAGATATACTAATTCCTTGGAATGTATGAAGGGAATCTAGGGCAAGAAATAGTTATTTATTGGAATGTAAGGAGGAAATGTAGGTGCAAGACATACTAATTCCTTAGAATGTATGAAGAGAATGTAGGAGAAAGAAATAGTAATTCCTTAGAATGTATGAAGAGAATGTAGGAGAAAGAAATAGTAATTCCTTAGAATGTAAGGAGGAAATGAAGGGGCAAGACATAGGCCTACTAATTTCTTAGAATGTATGGAGGATATGTATGGCCAAGAGTCACTCATTCATAAGAATGTATGGACAAGATTCCCTAATTCAGAATGAACGGGATGGAATAATTTTTCATGATTTTTACTTATTATACTGAATGTTTTCTGGTCTTTCAATAAAATGACAAAAGTTTAAATACAATTTTGATCAGAATGATAAGCATTTGAATATTTCAAATAGGTTTTTATATTGTTAAAATAGATTTTTTTTATCACAATTAGGTTTCGCTTGTGTGTAATATAAATCTAGAATTCAATGATTACTATGATTTTTTGAGGAAACTCAAAATTTTATTTTTCCTTCTCAATTTCTTTTAATCAGTAAGTAAGGAATAGTTATTTCTAATAATATTTATTCCTTTAATAAAATGTTTATTGCTGTTTATAA
>NC_090757.1:45561341-45566341 GCF_036898095.1 Palaemon carinicauda | reverse complement strand
TCATTTGAAGTAAAATTTTATTATATTCTCTAATGCCTAAACTAAATAAAGCAATTGTATTTTCATATTGAAATTTAGGATTTTTTGTTTTTTTACCAAACACGAAGTACCTAGAGTTGATAGTAATATAATAATAATAATGGTAGGCCTTAAGATAAAGACAGTGATAATAATATACTTCCATGGCCGTATTTTCATAAGCCTATATCTGTTTAAATCAACAACTTCTCAAAAGAACTAAAAGTTTAATGGAAAAAAAAAAAATTGGGATAAGCAGGTATAATTTGTGGCCGTAACCTATGAACAGGAGCTTACACTAGTTTGACGGCAATGCTGGCCTCATGACTCATGCACACAGAACGTATGACTAAAAACAACAAAGGGAGAAACGTGGTAGATTCCTGAGGTAGCATAATAATAATAATAATAATAATAATAATAATAATAATAATAATAATAATAATAATAATTACTAGAATCCGGATTCGGATCACCTCCAAAAATTTAATGGGGTTGGCCATGACTTGAGATCTATCTGTGGTGAAAATTTCGTCAAAATCCACTGAGTAGTTTTGGCGTAATTGTGTCAACAGACAAACTGACAAATATATAAGTATATAGATAAACCAACTCGAAAACATGATTTCCTTGTCAAAGGTAATAATAATAATAATAATAATAATAATAATAATAATAATAATAATAATAATAATAATAATAATCATCATAGGAGCACTCGGGACCATAAGTAAGTTATTGAAGAGGAATCTAGAAAAGTTAGGAGCCAATTATAGCCCAAGGACCTGTGCATAAGAGCGTGCTAACTCGAAATAGCACATATAAAGAATAAAGTTATGGATTCCTAAGGAAGCTGGATGTAACCTGGAACCCCACACTGTAAAGCACCAGTCACTGGAAACTGTGATTAACAAATAAAATATATTATCATTATTGGTGTTCTTGTATTGCAGTAATGAACATTTCAATAGACTTTCCTAATTCCCATGTTTATAACAATATTAATACAAGAAATAATAACGAAATTGTGTATTTTACAAATGAGAATTCCATGGAATCTTATTAATTTTTATATACAATAACGTCTCCATATTACACCAAGTACCATTGCCTTTACAATCAGTAATCACTATTAATATTAATTATCCTGAAATTACTTCAGGATTCAGTGTTTGGATGTCAAGATTCACAGAACTCACCCATAACATCATTAAAATAGACACTAGACAACATATGAATAAGTTTTCAATTGGATTTATAACTTACAATAATAACGCTTAATTGAGAAATTAATTTTGATTTTGTTCCTCTTATTAACGATTTTCTTTAAATGTTTCTTGTCTTCTACACGTTCAGTATTTTAGACCTTTTCGTTCTGAAACTTGGTATTTTAGACCTTTACGTTCTGAAACTTTGTATTTTAGACCTTTACGTTCTGAAACTTGGTATTTTAGACCTTTTCGTTCTGAATCTTGGTATTTTAGACTCTTCTATTTGAATTAATTATCTTAAATCTTTTCATATATTTTGAAATCAGTCTTTTAGACATTTCCTCTTAGATAGATATATGGATAGATGTGTGTATAGGTACATGCATAATTACGTGCATGTATACACAAATACTGTACACGCACACTAACACACACACACACACACACATATATATATATATATATATATATATATATACAAAGATATATATATATATATATATATATATATATATATATACAAAGATATATATATATATATATATATATATATAAAGATATATATATATAAAGATATATATATATATATATATATATATATATATATATATATATATATATATGATAAATTTGCAAGTTTAAACGTGTATTTCTTATTTCAAATATGCCATATATTATACATTAAAGCCTGGATTTTCTATAACACACACACACACACACACACACACACATATATATATATATATATATATATATATATATATATATATATATATATATATATACATATATATATTCAAATAAGCCACATATATTAATACATTAAAGACTGGATTCTCTTAATGAACTCGGGATCAGAGCTTAGGCAAAATCACTCGAGGACTATAGTATCTGACCGGCCGGGTTTCGTGGCTAAGTGTTAAGGTCAATGTCATACAAGTATCCGGGACCAGGGTTCGAAATCCGGCCAATCATATACTATAGTCTTTGAGTGATTTCGCCTGGGCTCTGATCCCGTGGGTGTTAAGAGAATCGAAACTTTAATGTATTATTATATATGGCTTATTTGATGTATATATATATATATATAAATATGTATATATATATATATATATATATATATATATATATATATATATATATATATATATATAAATACTGTATATATATATATATATATATATATATATATATATATATGCATATATATACACACACACACACACACACACACATATATATATATATATATATATATATATATATATATATATATATATATATATATATATATATATATATACATATATATATTTTCATAATGTATATACATATATATACATATATATATATATATATATATATATATATATATATATATATATATATATGCATACACAGTACATACAGTATACTGTATACATAGTGCTATATATGTATATATGTATGTATTTATATATACGTGTGTATATATGTATATTATGGAAATTGTTATATTTCTAAGTAAAGACATTTGATAAAGGTCAGAACCCTTTACAGTTTATTCAGTTATTAACACAGATAATTGTTGGTTATTCTTTTACCTAATTTCTTATTATGCAATTGAGTAATGCATTAATAGCATTATCACTGGACGCAGTTTATAGGCAAATTGTCCAGGTGTCATTACAGGGTATTTTTTTTATTTCCATTGGAATTTCACTTAATTTTGTTTTACTGAGAGAGAGAGAGAGAGAGAGAGAGAGAGAGGAGAGAGAGAGAGAGAGAGAGAGAGAGAGAGAGAGAGAGAGAGAGAGATGCAATATTTATATAACATTTAGACGTAAGAAAGGCTCAGAAATTTTAATTCGCAATGCAATGAATTACTTAGTATCATCAATTGTTAGAGAGTGACTTAGTGTCCTTTTCAAACCTTCAAAAGTTTTATTTCGTTACGTAGTTTCGCCAGAACATTAATTGCTTCATGGGGTAACTAGCATATGACAAATTATAAATTAAACTTAGTAGAAGCTTAGAAAAGATAATTTTAGACACAGGTCATAAAATACAGAAAATTTATTACACAGCTATTACGAGAAGAAGCGTGGAAAACGGATATATTCTCAAAAAAGCTCATTATAATTATTATTTTTATTATCCTTATTATTGTGTGGAGTTTCACTTGAAACACCTATGGAATGAAAAGTGACCGCATAGGGTTAAAAAGTATAGCAATCGGTTTGAAAATTTTAACAATTGGGTTAAAAATTATAGCATCGGGTTAAAAATTATAGCAATCGGTTTAAAATTTTAGCAATTAGGTTAAAAATTATAGCATCGGGTTAAAAAGTATAGCAATTGGATTAAAAGTTATAGCAATAGGTTTAAAAATTTTAGCAATTGGGTTAAAAAGTATAGCAATTGGTTTAAAAATTTTAGCAATTGGGTTAAAAATTATAGCAATCAAGTTTAAAAATTATAGCATCGGGTTAAAAAGTATAGCTATCGGTTTAAAAATTATAGCAATTGGGTTAAAAATTATAGCATCAGGTTAAAAAGTATAACAATCGGTTTAAAAATATTAGCAATTGGGTTAAAAATTATAGCATCGGGTTAAAAAGTATAGCAATTGGTTTAAAATTTTAGCAATTGGGTTAAAAATTATAGCATCGGGTTAAAAAGTATAGCAATTAGTTTAAAAATTTTAGTAATTGGGTTAAAAATTATAGCATCGGGTTAAAAGTATAGCAATCGGTTTAAAATTTTAGCAATTGGGTTAAAAATTATAGCATCGGGTTAAAAAGTATAGCAATCGGTTTAAAAATTTTAGCAATTGGGTTAAAAATTATAGCATCAGGTAAAAAAGTATAGCAATCGGTTTAAAAATTTTAGCAATTGGGTTAAAAATTATAGCATCGGGTTAAAAAGTATAGCAATCGGTTTAAAAATTTTAGCAATTGGGTTAAAAATTATAGCATCGGGTTAAAAAGTATAGCAATCAGTTTAAAAATTTCAGCAATTGGGTTAAAAATTATAGCATCGGGTTAAAAAGTATAGCAATCGGTTTAAAAATTTTAGCAATTGGGTTAAAAATTATAGCACCGGGTTAAAAATTATAGCATCGGGTTAAAATGTATAGCAATCAGTTTAAAAATTTTAGCAATTGGGTTAAAAATTATAGCATCGGGTTAAAAAGTATAGCAATCGGTTTAAAAATTTTAGCAATTGGCTTAAAAATTATAGCATCGGGTCAAAAGTATAGCAATCGGTTTCAAATTTTAGCAATTGGGTTAAATATTATAGCATCGGGTCAAAAGTATAGCAATCGGTTTCAAATTTTAGCAATTGGGTTAAATATTATAGCATCGGGTTAAAAGTATAGCAATCGGTTTAAAAATTTTAGCCATTGGGTTAAAAATTATAGAATCGGGTTAAAAAGTATAGCAATAAGACGTTCTAGAAATATAAAGACATAGGTGTAATCTCCATTAGCAATAAAGTTTATGGCAATTCTGAATAAATAAACACTTAAAAGCAAGCAAAATTATCAATTTGAAAGACTAAAGTGGCTGGTATTCCACCGTATTAGATAGGAATGACCAAAAACTATTTAATTTCATAAATTGTATGAAAAATGACATTTAATTGAATAATAGTGTAATTAGAAATTACATATTTAAAATTTTTTAGAGTTGGAGTAATTCATAGGTTATTCATAATGAAAATATCATAAGCCATAAGCCAAATAAAAATGTGTTCTTACAGATTCTACACTTTCATTCTGTAACTCAT
>NC_090757.1:45538841-45543841 GCF_036898095.1 Palaemon carinicauda | reverse complement strand
GGAGGACAATACACCATCCGGCATTTGGAAACAAGATGAGAAATCGAGATAAAACGAAGGATAAGCGAGAGAAGGAGAACAACAAAGCTGAGAAAAATGGAGACATTAAGAAGAGCCTAAAATGTGTGGAAATAAGAGTCTGGTGATGACAACGTTTGGGGGCATTTCTATGGGGAGGATTTCGTTGGCTGGGAGTGCGTTGTTGTTGTTGTTGTTGTTGTTGGGAAAAACAAAAAAATATTGCATAATCTTTTCGAAAGAAAAGGAAAACACGATTACGAAGACTTCGAACATTGGTGTTTGGTCCGCCAGTTGTTGTTATTGTTGTTGTTGTTGTTAGCAAAACCTAAAATATTGAATAATCTTTTCGAATTGAACGGAAAACATGATTACGAGGACTTAAAACATTGGTGTTTGCTCGGCCAGTTGTTGTTGTTGTTGTTGTTGTTGTTAGCAAAACCTAAAATATTGAATCTTTTCGAAAGAAATGGAAAACACGACTACGAGGACTTCGAACATTGGTGTTTGTTCGGCCAGTTGTTGTTGTTGTTGTTGCTGTTGTTGTTGTTTTGTTAGCAAATCAAAAATATTGAATTATCTTTTCGAATGGAACGGAAAACACGACTACGAGGACTTCGAACATTGGTGTTTGTTCGGCCAGTTGTTGTTGTTTTTGTTGCTGTTGTTGTTGTTTTGTTAGCAAAACCTAAAATATTGATTCTTTTCGAAAGAAAGGGAAAACACGACTACGAGGACTTCGAACATTAGTGTTTGGTCCGCCAGTAGTTGTTGTTGTTGTTGTTGTTGTTGTTTTGTTAGCAAACCATAAAATATTGAATTATCTTTTCGAATGGAACGGAAAACATGATTACGAGGACTTCGAACATTGGTGTTTGCTCCGCCAGTTGTTGTTGTTGTTGTTGGGAAAACCAAAAAATATTGCGTAATCTTTTCGAAAGAAAAGGAAAACACGTTTAAGAAGACTTCGAACACTGGTGTTTCCTCCGCCAGTTGTTGTTGTTGTTGTTGTTGTTGTTGTTAACAAAACCTAAAATATTGAATAATCTTTTCGAATGGAACGGAAAACATGATTACGAGGACTTCGATCATTGGTGTTTGATCCGCCAGTTGTTGTTAGCAAAACCTAGAATATTGCATAATCTTTTCGAAAGAAAAGGAAAACACAATTACGAAGACTTCGAATACTGGTGTTTCCTCCGCCAGTTGTTGTTGTTGTTGTTGTTAGCAAAACCAAAAATATTGAATAATGTTTTCGAATGGAACGGAAAACATGATTAAGAGGACTTCGAACATTGTTGTTTGCTCAGCCAGTTGTTGTTGTTGTTGTTGTTGTTGTTAGCAAAACCTAAAATATTGCATAATCTTTTCGAAAGAAAAGGAAAACACGATTACGAGGACTTCGAACATTGGTGTTTGCTCCGCCAGTTTTCTGTTGTTGTTGTTTGTTGTTTTTGTTGTTGTTATTGCTGTTGTTGTTGCTGTTGTTTCTGTTGTTGTTGGCAAAACCTGAAAAACTGAATAACCTTCGAACATACGGGTGTTTGCTGAGCCAGCTTTTGGAGTTCTTTCAATTATTAAGATCCTCCGAGAAGATACTGATATTCAGAGGGAGAAGAAAAAAGTTAAAATTATTCATTATCACATCTGATGAAAAGGTGCATGGTGTCACTTTGGATAACAATGATGATGATTATGATGATAATGATGATGAGAGATGATGATGATAGTAAAAACAATGCTGGATACTATAGGCTAGATTATAAATCAATCATTGGGAGAGCTACCACCCATTCCCTAAACCCCCCTACAAAAAGCAAAAAAAAAAAAAAAAAAAAAAAAAAAAAGTCGTGCGTTCTGTCCTTATGCAGATGCATTGCGATTAAATTTTTAAGAATACAATCCCAGTGATAGATATACTTACAATTTGAAGAGTACAGTAGATAGATTTATTACTGATGAGGAGGCTTCTCAACCACATCAACCTAAATTCGACACTCTAATTACTATAATTACAAGACCTGACTATCCAACAGGACAGTAACGGCTGTTTTCATGAGCATTTGCTGAAATGAGAAGGTGAAGCTTATGGAAGAGGAAGCCTATTAATATGAAGCTGTAAATGCCAAAATGGAAGTTTAATATCATAATTCAAGTTATTATTATCAAATTCAAAATAGAGTAACCTTTGTTTAAAATGAGGCTTAAATGAAATCTTCAGCCTTTAGGTTTTTTGGAGCATGTTTCCATTCAAAATATCAGTCCTGTGGTATGTTTCGTGGATTGCATCTACTGGGATTTCGATCTGCTAGTTAAAAATAAGAAAACAGAGTGAATATCTCTAAATTATATTGTGAAAAGAAATACTTGAATTCTTGAATTATTTTTCATTCCTAAAATATCTCTAAATTATATTGTGAAAGGGAAAACTTGAATTCTTGAATTATTTTTTATTCCTAAAATATCTCTAAATTATATTGTGAAAAGGAATTCTTCTCTAAATTATATTGTGAAAATGAATACTTTAATTCTTGAATTATTTTTCATTACTAAAATATCTCTAAATTATATTGTGAAAAGGAATACTGGAATTCTTGAATTATTTTTCATTCCTAAAATATCTCTAAATTATACTGTGAAAGGAAATACTTGAATTCTTAAATCATTTTACCATTTCTAGTGATCTTTACATACCTTATATGCCATGAAATTCAGAGGAAAAAAATGATAGATGCTGTGCAGATTTTAACATACCAGACCCAGGTTTAAGATAATACTCTTAATACAAAGTTAAAATTTTCCGATCATTTAAGATTTTAAAGAAAAATACTCCTGTATGAAACGCAAAATAGGCTAGTATCAATGACTATTGTGAGATTAGACAAATAATGACGTCCAAGAGAGCCGAGGGAAAAAAAATACATAAAAAACTAATTTACCTTAATTGAATCTAGACGTCATGCTTTCACACAAGAAGCTGACTATGGTGATACTGGATACCTTTATCTTCAGTTAAAGTCCATAAAAAATGAATACTTGGGGATGTAAAGCTTTCCTAAAATGAAACATTTCTAATAAGCCGTTCATAAATATCTTGTGTGATGATAAGAGGGACATCTGATAGTCATTAGTCAGGGAGATCTTCGCTGAAGGCAATGAGAACATTTCAAACAAGATTGCGAATACATTGATGTGCCATAGTACCAATTAGCTTTGGAGTCCAGCCACGATGGTCATAATTTATTTCGGCCTCCTAACCAGTAATTTCCTTGTTAACCTAACCGAAAGCAACCCTTACTTCACCATATAAAACATAATCTTGCATAGAATTTGAAATGGTTTTAAGTAGTTGAGAAAACTATTCAGTTTTCATATAATCAATAAATGAAAAATGAGTTACACGAGAGTGAGAAACCAAGTCGGTCTCAAGAAGCTCGATTAAAAATATTGGGATTGAGATAGTCCATGTTAGTTGAACAACGTAGTTAACTACATATACTAAATTTTTTTAATGAGGCGCATTTGCACCGACTCACAGCGGTGCCCTTTTAGATCGGAAAAGTTTCCTGTTATCTGATTGGTTAGAATGACCTTGTCCAACCAATCAGCGATCAGGAAACTTTTCCGAGCTAAAAGGGCACCCTTGCGAGTCGATGCAAATCTGCCTCGATAAAGAGAATTGACTATAGTCATGAACCAATTACTGTAGATAGACCCTTTTAGTATATTAGTAAGTATCAATGACGCCACAATAACGAATTAATAAAGTTCATAACTAAATATATGATATTGGCATCTGGAATCTAGCTACCACACTTGTGATCCTTATAGCTAAGCTCTCAAGTTTATCATGAGTTATCAGAGGATTTTATTATTATTATTATTATTATTATTATTATTATTATTATTATTATTATTATTATTATTAAACTATTACTAGCCAAGCTACAACCCAAGTTGGAAAAGCAAGATGCTATAAGCCCAAGGACTCCAATAGGGAAAAATAGCCCAGTGAGGAAAGGAAATAAGGAAATAAATAAATGATGAGAATAAATTAACAATAAATCATTCTAAAAACAATAGCAACGTCAAAACAGATATGTCCTACATAAACCAATAAGTTATTACTCGTATGTTAAAGACATAGCTATAACAATTGATGAAAGATAATACAGATTCTGAAGAAAAAATAAAATATAGTACAAATTTAACTTAAAAAAAGAATTTTTAAATGAAATAATTAATCTTATGATCTAGTCATTTATAAAAAATACAAACCTATTCACTAAGGTGTTGACGCCAGATGAAAACCAATCCATCAATCAAGGTATATCTGATTTGATCAAATAGATGGAACCGAGGCCCAGAAAAATCTTACTTGACAGAGGAAAACATTTCAAAATCCTAGAGGATTATTTAGTATGTTAATTAAATGTAAAAAAAAACTTGAATTACCCATTGATATCAACTGTGATCTATTCGATGCTCTAGTTGTACCAATTTTGACTTACGGTAGTTTTTTGTGTAAAATATATATATTTGTGTAATTTTGTAATTCTCATACTCCGGAAGGGGTCGATAGAATAAAATTTTTCCTTTGCCTTTGCCCTTGCCTTTGACAACAGAATCTACTGATATAGATGAAAACTGCCTCATAAAAAGGGAGACCGGTCAAACTAACCTTCCTGAATAAGACAAAATGAAAAAAAAAAAGTGGATTATTTCTTATTCTACAAAGTAAGTCATATACTCGAGCTGCTTTAAATTTCAGTCAGAATATGTGTAATCAATGGATGACAGCCCAAGACACTTTAAAAAGCTATATATGAAAAAAGGCAAATCTCAATAAAGATGGATTGAAACTAAGATTTAAACTCTCTGTCGGATTAATCCCTGCCACTGATGATAATATTTTTAAAAATAAAAACACATGCATTTTAATACTCTCAAAGTACTGTTTTGTAAACAAAGAATTGTGAATC
>NC_090757.1:45511341-45536341 GCF_036898095.1 Palaemon carinicauda | reverse complement strand
ATAGCCTTTTACATAACAAGGAAACCAAAGCAAGTACATTTCTTCCCTTAAGGGGGTTAACTACTGGACTGTAATTGTTCAGTAACTACTTTCCTCTTGGTAAGAGTAGATGAGGTGTGACTTAGGCATAAAGGTGTAACCTCTTTCGCTATGAGCAATGATTTAACAAAAGTAGGCAAAGTCTGCGGTATATTCTGGAAATAATTTTCGTATCTACGAAACTTAGATTACTTAAATTGATAGGCTTAAACAACTTTGCTGATACAGTGTAGTAGGCTTATAGGGTCATTAATATAGAAAAATAAAGGATTTCATAATTCAGAAGTGTCAATTTAGTGTGTAATCAACAATTACTGTGAAGTCCGTCGTATGATTCTGTGAAACTTATTGTAGGTGTATTCTATATATAATTTCCAGACGTATTCAACACGAGTTCTACCAGATGCAAACGATTTGGTGGAATAGGTAGGTATAAAGGCTATGCAGCTGGGCCTATAGTTAATTAACATTTTCATACAATACTATATTAAGGCACATACAGTTTATTAGGATTTTGATATAACTCGATAAGGAACCCAAACTTCGATAAAATTTGGATACAATGGGGGATAAAAATAGCAAGAATTAATTTTGATTTGGGTGTAATGCAGAATAATTATAACTAAATCTAGTTAAATATATAAAAAAATCTAATTGTATAATCTTATAATCAACTGAAATTCAAATAACACGCTGGATGAAGACGTTCATTATTGGTTAAAATCTTTATGTATTAAGCCTACTAGATATATAGAATTTACAGTTGGATACAATAGGAAAAAATGCAGGATAAAAAATCCTTAAGATAGTTATATATACATATATGTATGTATGTATGTATGTATATTTCTATATCTATCTCTCTCTCTCTCTCTCTCTCTCTCTCTCTCTCTCTCTCTCTCTCTCTCTCTCTCTCTCTCTCTCTCTCTCTCTATATATATATATATATATATAATATATATATATATATATATATATATATATATATATTTATATATAGACAGCATATATATATGTATATATATATTTATATATATACTGTATATATATATATACATATATATATACATATATATATATATACATATATATATACATATATATATATATATATATATATATATATATGAACCTTAGAATCTATGGCCGAAGGAGAAGGACAATATAAAATACAATAAGCAAAGGTGATAAACCCCTTTAAAAAAAAGTACGCAAAAGACATAACAAAATCAACACGGAAGGAACGTCACAAACATAACAGGAGAATGATTTGGAGAGAAAGATAAAACGTAAAAGAAAGAAAGAAAAGTGGAGGAGGAGGATATAAGAGAGAGAGAGAGAGAGAGAGAGAGAGAGAGAGAGAGAGAGAGAGAGAGAGAGAGAGAGAGAGAGAGAGGACAAATTCAATCTATGCAGTCTGGCAGGTCTTGTCCCTACTACTAGGCTCGTGATGTAATAAAATACTCCCAATTGATTTATTAAGGAAACCTCCTTCTCCGATAGAGCGAGCTTTCCAGCATCCCAATTAATATACGGGGACGATGGTTTTCCAGTTCCAGAAGACTCATTGGTCCTTCTCTCTCTCTCTCTCTCTCTCTCTCTCTCTCTCTCTCTCTCTCTCTCTCTCTCTCTCTCTCTCTCTCTCTCTCTCTCTCACGAGGTTTGCAATTCAAAGATATTGGCTGATTATAACTGTCATGTAGCTTGTCTTGCTCCCCTTAAGGTTTTCAAGAATATTATTTTCAAGAATATTGCGGGGTTTGGTTTGTGAGAAATACGTTCGCATGTGTTTAGATGTGTACATGTGTTCGTACGGAGGAAGGAGGTAATGTATACCTTTCATTTGAAATATATATATATATATATATATATATATATATATATATATATATATATACATACATACATACATACATACATACATACATACATACATATACATACATATATATATATATATATATATATATATATATATACATATATATATATGCAATGAATGGAATGAGAGGTATAAAATGCAGTGAATGGATGGAAGGAATAAAATACAATGAATGGATGGAAATTCGGAAATGCAACGAACTGATGGAAAGTCTAAAATGCAATGACCTGATGGAAGGTCTAAGATGCAATGTCTTAATGTAAAGGAATTGGTGCAATATACAGATGGGAAACGAGGGGCTAGACTACAATGTCCTTATGGGAAGCCTTCGGTTAAATGGGAAAGCCTAAAATGTAATATCTAAATGGGAATTCTATGGTTTAATGTTCTGAATGGAAGTACAATGAGCAATGTCTAAATGGGCAATATAATGTATCATGTTTTGATGGGAAGTCGAAGGTAAAATGACCTAATGTTCTGATGGGAAATGTAAGGTGCAATCTATTAATGGCAAGTCCAGGTGAAATATCCCGAAGGCACTATTAAGATGTAATGCACTCATTAGAAGTAAATGGTACAGATGTAATGCACTCATTAGAAGTAAATGGTACAATGTCATATTTATCTTATATTAATGTTGTTACTGTTCTTGAATATTTTACATTTTTTCTTGTTTCCTTTCCTCACTTGGTTATTTTTCCCTGTTGGGACCCCTGGGTTTACAGAATTCTACTTTTCAAACTAGGGTTTTAGCTAGAAAGTAATAATAATAATAATAATAATAATAATAATAATAATAATAATAATAATAATAATAGAAAACAAGATGTACACTGTTAAAAATTTGGTGTAAAAAAAAGGGGGAAAAAAAAATCTGAAAATCCTGGCATAAATGTAGCCAGACATTTACCGTTTTAAAAACGGATATATTGACGCAAAGGAGTGATAAAGTAGGGTACAATTACGGTTGCCTGTATTTTCCTGAAATACGGCCGAGACCAGTAAATGTTTACAGAGAATTGACTGAAATCATCTTTTTTTTTAAGAATGTAATGTTCTGAAGAAAAGTTTAAGGTACAATGTATTAATGGAAAATTTAAGGTGAAATATCCTGATAAAAGTTTGAAGTGTAATGTCCTGTTAATATGAAGTATAACCGCTTCCTCTACCTTAATATACATTACAGTTAAGACCAGCATTAATAAATACAGCGAAATGATACAAAATGAATGGCTATTGGATTTTGTTTGAGTATTATTTTATTAGTGAACAGGACACAAGTTACAGAGTTGATAATAAATAGGCAACACTAAATAACTGGAAAAAATTATAAACTAAGAATCAAGTCTGTTGACAACATGAGAAATAAATGTAAGTAAACTGCACCTTTTACAACTTAGGCTAATTTCAGTCAAGACTTTCAATCTAGTTTCCAGATGGTGGCAATATAGCGTAGAGAGAGAGAGAGAGAGAGAGAGAGAGAGAGAGAGAGAGAGAGAGAGAGGAGAGAGAGAGAGAGAGAGAGTAATCCTTCAATAATTTAATAAAGGAAAATCTCAAGATCTATTACCCTATAATAAAAATGATCCATTCTTTAATGCACCTTTACTAATTTGAGAGAGAGAGAGAGAGAGAGAGAGAGAGAGAGAGAGAGAGAGAGAGAGAGAGAGAGAGAGAGAGAGAGAGAGAGAGAAATATTACTTTAAAAATAGTAAAAAAATATCTATCCAAAAGCGGTAATTCTTAAAAAATCTTAATATTCTATAAATAGAAAATGGAAAGTCCATCCACGAGTAGACCTCCCGATCAATATATAAGGTCAGGAAAGGTCACAGTCGGCCATTTTGTTGCAAGCGTAAGCTTGCGGGAGAGGGAAAATTTTGATATCCGATACCGTGCATGTACAACAGCAACGAATAAAAATTGCTTAAAAAATAAACTTAGTAATTACAAACTATCCTATTTAAGTAAAAATTAAACCATTATTAAATGTTAAGCTATTTCGTTCTGTTTCTAAGATATACTTGTACCTTTGAAGACAAATTTCATAAAAAAAGTGTGGTTTTATTATGAATGTATCATAATAAAGATCATATATCATAGTTGCAAATTAATAAAAAGGATATAAATATGCTATTTGAGAGATAAAAAATTGATATCCATTTAATCCTCATCATAATACTTACACAAAATACCATTACTAAAACTGTGGCTAACGGCCCCCCCCCCTCTCTCTCTCTCTCTCTCTCTCTCTCTCTCTCTCTCTCTCTCTCTCTCTCTATATATATATATATATATATATATATTATATATATATATATATATTATATATATATTATATAATATATATATATATATATATATATATATATATATATATATATATATATATATATATATATATAACTGTGTGTATGTCACCATATTCAACTAGAAATCTTCATTGTTCTTTATACGACATACAATCTAAATACCACTCATGTCTCTATAATCCCTTTTTATGTCCTAATCAATAAGCAAAACGGGCCTTCAAAAACCAATAAAATAGCTTAATAAAACTAAATTCCTTCAAAAAAACAATAACCTCAAAGAAGGAAACAGACGTCTTATTTACTTGTGAAGTGTGATAAGTCAATTAAAGAGACACGAAGTGACCATTAAAGTGTTTTACCCTCTTGTTGACGGTAATTGGCTATCCACTTAAGGAATCTACTGACAGCTAGATGGTTGATTTGCTGTTTGCGTGCTTAAGACACAACAGAACAATATTCATTTGTTTGCCTTCGTCGATAATGGAGGGGTGGAATCTTATAAGATATATTTTTTCTTTTACTTTTATTAAGAAAATATAGTTTATAAGTTAATTTTTACAAATACATATTTATATAAACATATATATTTTAATATTGGTTTTCCTGATGTGGTTTATAATAAAATTAGTCAGATTAATATTTACATAACATAATAAAAGGTTAGCTGATATTGCAATAAATAAAGATTACTATAATTTATATACTTTAAACTTCAATTATCATTAGGGAATTTCTCACACTAATTTTACTCACTTTTATCCAAATTAACATACTCTTTAGTAAATGTAAAAGACATTTATCCTCTAGTGGCTTTAACAATATAAATCTTGTCTTGAATATTCTACTTTTAATAAAGGAGATCATACTTAACTCATCTGAGGGCATTACCTTACGAATGTACCAGATCCCCGTTATAAATTCACTTATTAATAACATTGCTGTGTTTCTGTCTCTTTTAGAATAGGCCTGAAAATCCAGTTTTAAAACCTTTAGAAAACTTTCTGTGTGTATTTTACAAACCTTGTTCAAAAATGTTTTGATCCAATTCACAACTGTTCCTCTAAATCTACAAAAATATACTAAGTGCATAATTGTTTCAGGCTCTCCACAATTACCGCACAAATATCTGTCCGTAATGTTCATATTAAATAACCTATCCTTTGTAGCTAAGACTTCGTGGCTGTATTTAAACAATATTTCTCTATTTACTGGATCAATCCACTTATTTAAATTTTCCCATATTATATTCCAGTTAAACAACGGACAACTTTCTTCCATACTTGGCAGAACTGATTCACCTCTCAGCATGTGAGGGTAAATGTGTTTTAATTTCAGCAAAGGATAGGTCTTTATCTTTATTACAGAATGAAATATCGTTATCATTTTGTCATAATATGGAGAGCTAAAAATGGTAGATTCACTAAATCTGTTAAAATCAACAATATAAGAAAGCCTCAGCTTACAATAATATGCAGTTATTTTACATCCCATTGATCTATTGACAACACTTTTGTAAAAGCTGTTGAATAGCATACAATATAAGATATATTTAATATCTGCTTATGTTCAAAATACCAAATTTGCATAATTAGCTGGTGTCTAAAATAAGATCGTTAGATCCTAATTTCATATGAAATAAATTCAATAACTTAATCATATTAGTTTTACACTTATCTATTCATGATAATATTTGTTTGTTTTCCTAAGATGATTGGGGTAATCTCCTTAGATGATTGGGGAAATCAATAGCATACTCAAGATAGTTTTACATTATATATTCATAATAATATTTGTTTGTTTTCCTTAGATGATTGGGGAACTTTCCCTAAGTGATTGGGGAAATCAATAGCCAATAGTATACCTAAGTTAGTTTTACATTATCTATTCATAATAATATTTGTTTGTTTTCCTTAGATGATTGGGGTAATTTCCTTAGGTGATTGGGAGAAATCAATAGCATAATTACCGCTAAGTTAGTTCTACATTATTCATAATAAATTTTGTTAATTTTGCTTAGATGATTGGGTAACATTTTGTTTTCACCCATTAGTGGAAATCTACGATTTCATTAATTTCTCAAGTAGGTTTTTTAACTGATGAAAAAAAAAATAGTTTCCGTCAAGGATTCCGCTCTTATAATAATAGCATCATAAGACCCTACCCTAACCCCACACAAAAGGCAGTGTTACGTATTCATAAATTCGATGTAAACGTAAGAATACGAATAAAATAAGGCCAAATATTACATTAATACATTTTGCTTTGGCAGTCGAATTACTGAATATTTCTTGAAATATATAATTCCATTGTTCCTAGTTCCAATAAAAAATAGTAATGAACTAAAATTTCCCGAAATCTATTAATAGAATTACTTTTATGACGAGAAAATATCAGAAACGAGAATAAATTCCTCATGGAGGTATATGAATACCTAGGATTCATCGAAACTTACTTCTTGTAAAAAATAAACTCTCGCTATATAAAGAAGCCTACAATTAAGAGTGATAATATAAACAGAATTCTTAATAGAAGGTATAATCTACACCAACAAAGCTAAACTAGCATAAGGTATTATGAGATGAAAGATTGAAAGAGGAACAAAAAGTGAAGAACAGACTTTAATAAAATGGTGTCACTTCAGAACATTAAAAACTCTGAACATGAGAGAGAGAGAGAGAGAGAGAGAGAGAGAGAGAGAGAGAGAGAGAGAGAGAGAGAGAGAGAGAGAGGGAGATGCCCACTTGTGTGTGTCGTGCCTAATCTTCGAAATTGCCTATTTCATGAATAAGGCAGTCAGTGCACAGATTTATGAAATAGACAGTCAGTGAACCTAATTCATGAAATAAACAAATCAATTAAAGTGGCACCATATGTAGTTAATATCTTGATAATGAGGTCTATGTACTGGACCACTGTACTTATGAATTTCAATCATTACTCTGACAAATTTGATTCAGGTAATTCTACAGAACCCAAGTTAAGTACCTTGCTGAAGAAATGACAGAGGAAAGTGATTCAGGAAGATTAGTTGATGAATCATCTTCAGATGGAGTACATGTAGTTAATGATATGGAGAATCATTTGATTTTAATCGGTATTTGACGGCCAGATGCAGCAATTGGCTACGAACGAAGTCAGGATGAAATACTGCGAACAACCTAGAAAAGGCTTGATACACTTGAAACATGTTTCTCTTTTGCTGCCTTTGAGTGAGTTTGGCAGTGGTCGCTTAGACTGGAAGTGTGCCAGGAGTCGTTCTTGAAATGGACCCAAGAGACTTGTACATCATCATCATCTCCTACGCCTATTGACACAAGAGCCTCGGTTATATTTCGCCAGTCGTCTCTATCCTGAGCTTTTGAATCAATATTTTGCCATTCATCATCTCTTACTTCAAGCTTCATATTCCTCAGCCTGTAGGCCTGGGTCTTTCAACACTTTTAGTGCCTTGTGGAGCCCAGCTGAAAGTATGAAAGTATGGAATAGTTGCCGATATTATTCCAGAAACCAACTTATGAAAGGATATTACGAGTAGAGCAAGGCGAAGTTAAACGAGATGTGTTACCTTTCCGTAAAATTGCAGGCCTTCATTGTAGAATTTATTGCACATGAAAGTGAATTACATAGATAAAAGTGAGGAAGAGAGGTGAACAAAATAACTACCGTTCCTAGGTTGTGAAACAGACAATTTGACATAGTAATGACTGAACTTTATAAGTACAGGGGTTCAGTATGTAGATCTCATTATCGAAATAGTAACTGTAAATAGTATCAATATAATTGATTTAATAATTTGCCTAAATCAGGAACCAGGCATCTTGCCTATGTCCTGAAATAGGTTGCCCAATCTGTGATTTAGGCAGCTTTTAAGAATAGATATATATTTTAGGCAACTTGCTGTCTATTTCGTGAAACAGGTAATGAAATGCCTATTTCATGGATTAGTGCTGTCTATTTCGTGAAACAGACAATAAAATGCCTATTTAATGAATTAATGCTGTCTATTTCGTGGAACAAGCAATGGAATGCCCATTTCAAGGGTTAGTGCTCTCTATTTCGTGAAGCAGGCAATGAAATGCCTATTTTATGGCTTAGTGCTGTCTATTTCATAAAACATGCAATGAAAAGCCTCTTTCATGGATTAATACAGTCTATTTCGTGAAACAGGTGATGAAAAGCCTATTTCATGGCCTAGTGCTGTCTATTTCGTGAAACAGGCAATGAAAAGCGTATTTCATGGCTTAGTGCAGTCTATTTCATGAAACAGGCAATAAAATGCCCATTTCATGAATTATTGCTGTCTATTTCGTGGAATAGGCAATGGAATGCCCATTTCATTGTTTAGTGCTGTCTATTTCATGAAAAAGGCAATGAAATGCCTATTTCATGGCTTAGTGCTGTCTATTTCATGAAACAGGCAATGAAAAGCAAATTTCATGGCTTAGTGCTGTCTATTTCATGAAACAAGCAATGAAATGCATATTTCATGGCTTAGTGCTGTCTATTTCATGAAACAGGCAATGAAATGCATATTTCATGGCTTAGTGCTGTCCATTTCGTGAAACAGGCAATGGAATGCCTAATTCATGAAATAGGCAATTCCAAGCATTAGGTACGTCATATGAATATACATACATACATATATATATATATATATATATATATATATATATATATATATATATATATATATATATATATATATATATATCTGTATATATATATATATATATATATATATATATATCTATATATATATATATATATATATATATATATATATATATATCTATCTATATATATATATATATATATATATATATATATATATATATATATATATACAGATATATATATATATATATATACATATATAAATTTTTGCTAGACAATTTACAAGCCTCAATCAAGATCGTATTCATAGTCTTATGAAGGAAACATCCAGGACCATTGATGTCATTCGCTGGGCCCTTTTTTTTTCTTTTTTTTTTTTTAATTTAATAGGAACTGATTAACGAGTACTTAGTTTTATCGCAGTCTATTACTCATGGATTTATTAACAAAATGAATAAACAAAGAAAAACTGCTAATTAAATAATAACTTACTAATCTTATTGTAGAAGAAATACAATGGTCTTGTCGTTAGGAGGAAAGTAAAAAAATTCATTACCCCAAAATATAAAAAGGGTATTTAGCAAAAATTATTAAAAATCTTGATCAAGAACATGAAAATTCTAAATGATGGGCATAATAATCCCCCCCCCCCCAGTAGAAAAAAAAGGATATTTAGTAAAGATTAAAGATTATTATATCTATCAAGAACAGGAAAATTAAAAGAGATGACAATGAATGCTAAACCAATACCAATATTTAAAAACAAACATCTACTAATTTAACCACATCCTATTATTTGATATTTTTTAAAACGAAATGAAAATGAAAATTATACTGCTGTTATTATTATTACCATGTACTAGAATTTTTGTGAATGCATATAAGAAAAAGTAATTGGAGAAATATTTCCATAATCTAAATAATACCACAAAATAGCATCATTTATTTACTTCACAAAAGTAGTCTAGGAAACTATCAGACACAGGAGTAGCATGTAAAATTTATAATTATTTATCGATATAAAGAAAAAAAAAACGTAGTTACGAACACCTACACTTTCTAGTAAAAAAATATCTTACATCGTTAATTTATGTAGAATATGTATGTTTCCTTTTGAAATTGTAGTTGTACAAAGTAGTTTCAATGGCTTAATAAAGACTGAAATTACTTCAAGCAATCGATATTTAAAAAAGCTAACCTGCTTAATGAAAGTATGTTGATAAGACGAAAAAAATATATTAGTTCTTTAAATTTCCGCATAACTTCAACCAGGTCCTGAATATACTTAATTATTCTTCGTTGTGATCTGAATACACAAAGACATCATTAATATATGCACTAATTCATTTGAAAGGGAGGTTTCCAAACATTACTTACTAAAGTCCTATAGCCTATAATCCATGTTTATTTGACATTTGACGAAGCAAAGGGGGCAACTAATGATTACTAAAAACATATTGAAAGAGTTCCTTGCTGATATTTTTTTGAAGGAAAAGAAAAAGGGTTATTCTTAGGTTCCTGGGCTCATAGAGGAAAATTAATTACATAAACTTGTATCTATGAATTTCTTGGGATGACAAGAGAAAAAAAATGAATTACATATACTGTATCAAGATCTAAGAATTTCTGATGACTAAAGAAAGAAAAGAATAGCTATGTTTCATGTGAAATAAAAATTGTTAGACATAAAAAGAAGTGCCGACTCAAAAATGAAGTAAATCACTTCTTTCAGACTATAATTATCTAGTTTCATATAATTGATGCAAGAGAAGACAAGAGTGTAAGGTTTTAACTGCAAAGAATCCTTTCTTAAACTTATATGTTAAAATCTAGAGGTATATAAAAGGTCGAAAGTAAATTACAGTCATGGTTATGATACTAAACAGTTTCTTGAAAAAAAAAAAAAAAAATAGAAACCTTTTTTATAGAAAATAAGGATTATGTTACGAGCACTGATTGTGATTAATTTTTATATTAATTCTATTGAAAAATAACTTACTAATTCATGCCAAAATCACGAGACCCAATACATGAAAAATTAATGGAGGCGTATTTCTTTGGAGATATCTGAAACAAAAGGACAGCCTTTGCCTGAGAACAAAATTAACCCAAAATCAAAAGGATGATCATTATTCTTAATATTTGAGTTTTTAGAAAATATGCATTTTACAAAAATAAAAAAACTTCATCAAAATCCACACAATTTCTTGTAAAAAAATTAGAAACCCATTTTTTTTTTACGGAAACGGAGGATTTTCTTACGAATACAGACTTTTATTATTTGCATATCAAATCTATCAAAATATAACAATTAACGAATTCAGGCCAAAATTACGAGACCTAATATATATGAAAAATCAATGGAAGCGTAGCCTATTTCTTTGGAAATATCTGAAACAAAAGGATAGCCTTTGCCTGTGAGCAAAACCGAACCAAATTTAGAAGGTAGATCATTATTCGTAATCTAAAGCTTTTTTTTTTTTTTTTTTTAAATTGCATTTTATTAATATATAAAAAACTGCATCAAAATCCATACAATTATCACCGAGTCAGAAGGTGAAGACAAAATGGCGGCGCCCTAACCTCCCCTTCTCCTCCTACGTATAGAACAATTTGAAAAATTTTCTTTTTACCTGTAATGAATTAAATTTCTGATATTAAATAAACCTGAAAAAAACTCCTTTGTTACTGTTACCTTAATCTGGAAACTGAATAAATACAATTACAGTGCCATAACACTTCCATGGTATCGTTACTCGGTTGGTGGAAAACAATGCTAGGTAATGCATCTATTGCACTAAAAAAAGAAAAAAAAAATTGAACTGACTGACATGTGTTTTTTATAGTTTATATATAAAGTATGTGTTTTTATGTTGTTACTGTTTTTAAATTTTTTTATTTCAATTGTTCATTACTTCTCATATCGTTATTCACTTCATTATTGTTGGAGCCCCTGGGCTTATAGCATCTTACTTTTCCAACTAGGATTGTAGATTAGGTAACAACAACAACAACAACAACAACAACAACAACAACAACAACAACAACAACAACAACAACAATAATAATAATAATAATAATAATAATAATAATAATAATAATAATAATAATAATAATAATAATATATCTGAGAACAATTCAGACCACTATCATATTGTTGCTGGATCTACTTCATTGAATTTTCTCTAGACAACAAACAATAATACCACATTAATTGACTACTATTAAAAATATCACTACATTTTAGCAACTTGTTACATAAATCATTGCTAATATCACTGACACATGACACATTTATGGAAAAAGAAGGCAAGATAAATAAGAATAAAGGATCAATGTTTATAATTTCTTTTTCGTAATTCAAATAAAAGAAAAAAATATTTATGGACAGCTAAAAGTAGAATGGAAAGTAGTGCCATTTTCAAACATCCTGGCAATACTACACCGATGTTATATATATATATATATATATATATATATATATATATATATATATATATATATATATATATATATTCATATATATATACATAAGTATATATTCATATATATATACATATATATATAAATATAAATATATATATATATATATATATATATATATATATATATATATATATATTCGTATATATACATATATATATATATATATATATATACATATATATATACTTATATATATACATATATATATTCATATACATATATATATATATATATATATATATATATATATATATATATATATATATATATATATGTTCATATATATATATATATATTTATATATATATATATATATATATATACAGTATATATATATATAAATATATAAATATATATATATATATATATATATATATATATATATGTGTGTATACTGTATATATATATATATATATATATATATATATATATATATATATATATATATGTATATATGTATATGTATATATATAATATATACAGTGTCCCAAAAATGTATACACTCTTTGGATTGTTACTTGTTTAATTTATTGATATTAATGTGGAAAACATATCTTTTTTTTAACATTCTCAAATTGCCCCATGTATCCTTACTTTTTCAGTGAGCATAGTTTCTATCCTGTGAATCTGTTTTCCACGTTAATATCAATAAATTGAACAAGTTGTAACCATCCAAAGAGTGTATACATTCTTTTGGGACACCCTGTATATATATAATTTTTTATTTCTAATAACAACGTCCACCAGAATTTAATACCCTGCAAGTTTTCTTGACCAATTTAGATGATGTTTATTATATGGAAAAGTAGCAATATATATTTCTAAGATCAACCACACTTTTGCTTGAATATATGACTCGAAAATGTTATAAAATCAAGTCTAAAGATAAAAAAAAACTAAAGCACTCAAAGGAAACTGACACCAGAGTTTACCAAGTCTCAAGCAAAGGAACACATGCAAGTCAGTAATTACAGTTCTATACAAAACCTCTTGCTATTAAGTATTGTAAATAAAAGTCGTTTGAGCATCAAGAAACCTGGTATAAAGGTTTTAATAAAACCTGCATATTCCACAGAAAAAAAAAAAAACGAGAAATTCAAGTCTTAGAACATACAGAACATACAGGTTTAAACCGAGTTTTAGACTTTTAGTGAATTCAATGAAGCTTGGAGGTCAAATATACAGCAATTTGAATAAGAGTATTTTAAACCTTGTTAAGTAATATCAATTGATCGATTGATGGAAACTGGCGCCGATCTGATCTAAGTCTGAATAATAATAATTCTTTAATTTTTGCGTTCCTAAAGAGTAGATTAAAATGGAATTACTAAAAGGACTGAGTGAAACCTCAGAAAACACAAAATGTGTCATTTTTATCTATTACATACTCAGGATAAAAGGAGTCATAAGTATTAAGGTAAGTCCAACATATATCTGTGTATATGTTATGAGGAAGTTCATCATATTTTAAGAAAAAGAAGAAAACATAAAATTTGTTATTTTTACCTATTACATACACAGGATTAAAGGAGTCATTAGTATTGAGGTAAGTCAAACATATGTTTGTGTATATATTACGAGGAAGTTCATCATTTTGAAGGAGAAGTTGGAGCAATAGTCTACCTACATTTCTTAACTAATCTAAAACAATGAACAATCTAAGAGAAGGAAACACCCACACAAGGAATCATAAAACTAAATTAAAAAGGTGATAAAATAACTTATGTATCACCATATGACAGGGAAGACAGGAATCAAAATCAGACCTAAAATAGGGAAACGAATTGGAAGAGTTGGAAGACCTAGGCATGCGTGGCTGATGACTATGAAGCGCAAAGTAGGAGATGATGAATGGAGACAACTGGTGAAATCTAACCGAGACCCTTTGGGTCCATAGGCGTAAGAGAAGATGATGATGTTGAATAATTTTGAACTCATCAAAGTTTACATGTATATTTTCCTAAAACCTTAGTTTTATAAGGTATTCATCGTCAATTTTACGTTTTCATGATACTCTAGTTTCTCTAAGATTCTGTTTATTGTGATGAAGTCTCCATAATTTCCGGAAAAATATTGACCATGACAATACAGGAATAAAAAAATGACAAGATGCAGAAATGTTCCCGACTTCTCCAGGCCACACTTTAAAGGTTTAAAGGCCACTCATGAATGGCAGAGGCAAGGGACACTGTCAGTGCCCTATCAAGTAGGACAATGCCCCAAAGGCTGGCCATATATACATATTGTCACCGCCCAAGGCCCCTCTCCTCCCAAACTAGGAATAAGGAGGGTCTGGAAATAGCTGCTGATGACTCAACAGATAGACCTATAAGCTCCCCCAAACCATCTATCCTTAGCTCACAAGGATGGCGAGGTTGCAGTCCAAAGGAACTAACGAGTTTGAGCGGGACATGAACCCAAGTCTGGGGTTCACCATTCAGGGATGTTACCACATCGGCCACCACAACCGTAATAATAGAATAGGTCAAAATAGCATAATACTTGAGCAAAAAAAAAAAAAAAAAAAAAATACGTAAATTAAAAACGTGCAAAAAACTTCTTCTATCATAGAATATTCTATATTGGGCATTTCCATATTTCTTTCTAATGACAAAGGTATTGAATTGAATGCTAAATTTCTATCTCAGGTCCAAAGAAAGGAAGCTGGAGGAAGATTGATTGATTGATGGTTTGAGGTTTTATTGACTGCCTGACATCTAAGGTCATTTACGGCGATATCATTTATTATAGACAAAAGAATAAAAGAATCATCAATTAAAACCATAAAAGCAAAGATGAAATTTTAAAAGTTAAACAGCTTTCAGAAGACCAGCTTCTGAAGTAAAGCTAAAAATACAACTAGCATGGTAGAAAGGCATCAAAGAGGTTATAATACTGTCGAATGAGTTGTTCAACGTGAAATGTTTCACTATACTTAAGATTGTATTGTCTAACCAAATGAATTCTTGGTATTCCAGGCTGGAAAATGTTACTATTCAAGACGAATAGATATATAGTAAACATTTAAGGCCTTATTTGTCAAAGCAAAATGAAACCATTGTTCTCTATTCTTGGCTAGTGCCATAGCCTCTGTATTATGCCTTCCATTTCCCTGGACTATAGTTCTCTTGCTTGAGGGTACACAACACATGGGAACGTTGTTCAAGCTTATTTCTCTTCCTCTTGTTTTTTCTTTGGAAATTTTCACAGTTTATATACGAAATATCTAATTTAAAGTTGTCACTGTTCTTAAAATATTGTATTTTGATTATTTATTACTTCTTTTGTAATTTTTTTCCTAGTTTCTTTTCCTCACTGGGTTATTTTTTCCCCGTTACAGCCATTGGGCTTATTTTCTAACTAGGGTTGTAGCTTAGCTTGTATTGATAATAATGATAATAAAATGAATTCCGGATTAAATTAGAAAATATTAATTCTCGATATTCCAACCTGGAAAAGGTTACCATTCAAGACAGAGAGATATAGTAAACATTACAGATTGTATTTGTCTAAGCAAATGAATTCCAGATGAATGGAGGAAATTTCAATTCTTAATATTTCATGCTGAAAAATGTTGCCGTTATTATTATTATTATTAAATTATCAGTTGCTAAGCTATAACCCTAGTAGGAAAAGCAAGATGCTATAATTATGCCCAGGGGCCCGAACAGGGAAAATAGCCCAGTGAGGAAAGGAAACAAGGAAAAATAAAATATCTTAAGAATAGTAAAAATATATTATAAGATCAGTAGCAATAAAATAAACATTTTTATATAAACTATAAATGCTTTAACAAAACAAGAGGAAGAGAAATTAGATAGAATAGTGTGCCCGAGTGTACCCTCAAGTAAGAGAACTCTAACCCAAGACAGTGGAAGACCATGGTACAGAGGCTATGGCACTACCCAAGAATAGAGAATAATGGTTTGATTTTGGAGTGTCCTTCTCCTAGAAGAGCTGCTTACCACAGCTAAAGTCTCTCTTCTACCCTTACCAAAAGAAAAGTAGCCACTGAACAATTACAGTGCCGTAGTTAATCCCTTGGGTGAAGGAAGAATTGTTTGGTAATCTCAGTGTTGTCAGGTGTATGAAGACAGAGGAGAATCTGTAAAGAATAGGCCAGACTATTCGGTGTATATGTAGGCAAAGGGACAGAACCGTAACCAGAGAGAAGGATCCAATGTAGAACTGTCTGGCCAGTCAAAGGTCCCCGTTCTAGACAAATAAACAGTAAACCTTTAAGACGTTATTTTGTCTTAGGAAAGGAATTCCAGATGATTGTAGAAAATATTCATTCTTGATATTCCAGCCTGGAAAATATTACCATTCGAGACGAATAGGCATAGTAAGCAAAAATAAAGAAGTTGATTAAAAATAAAGGAAAGCCATTAGGATAATTTCAAGACCTGACTAAATAGCAAAACAACAAGGAAGAGTTATATCAGTAAGCTTCCATATAAATCATATATGATTTCAGTGCATCGCAAATGATTTCATTATTCTAAAAAAAAAGCAACAACAACGGTGGTAAAAGGTACTAGATAAGACTAACAGCAATAAAACAAACCCTGAGGTGAGCAGATTTTTAAGATCATTATCAAGAAAGCAAGAAAAGAGATTTCAACAAATTTTAAGTTATGAAGAGAGAGATAGAGTTACATTTCTAATAAAAAAAGCCATTTCGTATTTTCTCAACAAAGAAAAACATTACCAAAGAAATTAGCAATTAACTGTTAATCTGTACTAAAATCGAAAAATTAAATATACATAGAAAATAGTTAAATACTGATGATAGAAATTTCTATCTCTACTGGAATGATAAAATACGATGAAGAGACGGAAAGAAATTTCCTAATTTTACAATGGCTGTCTTATCATGCTTAATACATGTGGTACCTTGAATTCCTTAAATTTCAATGAATCTTTGAAATCTCCATCACGTGTAAGTCAACATACACCACCGGGTATTTATCACCTTTATTTTAATCAACTTTTTAAAGATAAAATATCAAGAACAACTATACTGTCATGACTTCTTGAGTCTGTTGAGGAGCGATGAAAAGGTAATGAAAGAACTTTTGTTAAACAATTGCTCTTCACAAAGATAAATTGCGAAAAAAGTATGGCGACTGCCTCTTTATTAATTAGGAAAATGATTAAAATCTAGTCATTTAAATTACAGCAAATATACACCCTCTAATGTTAGATCTCTAAAGTGAAATAAAAATAGAAATTCTACCAATTCCAAACATAATTCAGCACACACAAGAATGGGAAAAATTATAAAAGTACTTTGTTTAATATTTCAATTTCACAATAAACCGATTTATCATCTTTTTGACCTGACATGAAATACTGGAGTCAGTTGTACAATGATTACCGCTTCAGTTTCTGAAACGCTGTCTATAATGAAATTGATATCATGGTGATTTTCTGCATTAAGAAGATTTAGGCAAGTATGGAAGTTTACTATGTAAGGCGCTAACCACTCTGATGATGATGATGGTGATGATGTTTTAGTTGTTGTTGTTATAATGGGATATCACAGCCGGTGACCCGTAATTCATCATATAGTACTTTAAGTATGTCATATCACCTTAAGATGGGCTGGGTATGATACTGTCATACAATGGCTGCAGTAGGAAATGTTTCCCAAAGAAACGTTAGGTAGGGAACCGTGTCCCAAGAGGGGCTGGG
This sequence comes from Palaemon carinicauda, assembly GCF_036898095.1. Classification (NCBI taxonomy): domain Eukaryota; kingdom Metazoa; phylum Arthropoda; class Malacostraca; order Decapoda; family Palaemonidae; genus Palaemon; species Palaemon carinicauda. Next base: position 45,518,311 of record NC_090757.1, on the reverse strand, counting down.
CAAAGCACAGTGCCCTAGCACAGGATGATACAGCACAGCACCTTCGGGCTAGTTAGATTAGGAACAATACCCTACATTAATGTAACAAATAAACCGGTCTATAGGAGTAGCTGAATAAGACAATGCACCCTAAATGGGTTAGGTATATAAAAATGTCCTAGGATTGGATGTGTAAGATGCTGTTTCCTAGCTTGAGCTTGGCAAAATATTTCCCCTATGACCAGTTGTATTGGTTATAATACCTTAGGATAACTGAAGTTGAACAAACCATCTATCATAGTTTAGTTAGGATACCTAAGCTGAAATGATGTAAAAAAGAACAATGAAGAAAGTCATAACAGCATTAAGCTCGCGTTTATTTGTGCTGGCCATGTATGTGTTAATTGAAGAGACCAGAAATTAAGATTTGTTAAGAGTTGCAATACAATATGCAGATGATATGGTGATTACCGCTAAAATTATGAGAAGGGTTATAGTGTGGCAGGAGTCATTGAATAATACTGAGAGTATGGTAGGCAGTAAGGAAGGTAGGCACAGAATAGCTATACATAAAATTAGATGCTTTGTTAGAAAACAGGTGGAAAAATTTAGTCACTTAGAATCTAAAACAGATGGAAATTTTTCGACTCTTGGGATTTACTACCGTCAGTCTGCTTCCAGCACTCGTCGTGCTATGACGTATGACTGTCAATCTGTTCGAGAATACAGGCCCATGTGGTTTTTTAAAACTATCTTTGACTCTGGCATATCGGCATCCTTCTGGTCTTTCTTCCAGTGCCAGCATAGTTAAGATTATGTGTCACCCTTCTGTGTGACAAAACTTAATAAATAAAGAACGCTATGATGCAAAATAAAGATTAAAATACAAGACTGCAGTCCTGAGCCTCTTCACGTGCCAAGAAGATGCCTCAGGCTATAGGAATTTATAGGTAAAATTAGGGTCAGTACTCAAGAAGTACCCCACACTAACTCAGCATTCTTCATTAACGTAGACTCAGATGACTCAGATAAGAATTTAAAGATGGAGATTAAGACAGTTTTCCTAAGTGAATTGTTTGAAGTGACTAATCCCCAAAAATGTGATGTTTCGAATCGTAGCAATATTTTTATACGCAATAGCGGCATAATACAGAGAACTACTTAAAGAACCCATTGAGAGGAAAAATTATAAGCCTCTTCAAATTTTTCCTCTCTGTATTTTGGTTGTGTCTATATTATTGTCTAAAATAGTTTTTGAAGCATTACGTTCTGGGAGGCTATTCACTTCAAACTGTTCATTTAGGAATACAGTCTTGCTCTCCGTATTTAAGATCTTATCCGAGTCATTTTCATCTGCATTAATGAAGAATGCCTAATTAGACAAGGGTTACTTTGTGGACACTGAACCTAACTTTGCCTATACATTCCCATAGCCTGAGGCATCTTCTTTACATTTGAAGGGGTCTAGAACTGGATCTTGTATTTTAATCTTAATTTTGCATCATGACGTTCACTTTTCACAGTGTTGTCACATAAAAGAGTGACAAACAACCCTAGCTATGCTGGCACTGAAAGAAAGACTAGAACAGAGAGGCAACATCCACTATAAAAAATGGTACAAATTATGTCAAAGTAGCAGCTACCAAATTACCAGCTACCAAATTACCAGCTAACATTACTGGAAATTGTCAGACTAATGTAAATAGCCTTCTAACCAACAGCATAGGAGATACAAGAATTGAGACAAAGAAATATAGCAATAAAACTAAGGCTGCACCAAAGAATATTCTACCCCTTAATAATAAAACAGCATATTAGCAAATAAAAATTCACCAACAATAGATTTCTTTGAAGAAAAAATAAATAAGGTAGAAAACACCATGAAGAGGAACAAAAGAAAAAAAATTATAAAAGCAGAGCAGGTGAATTTCAGCATTTCAGAATATATAGAAGGGTATGCAAGATTCACACTAGATGATGAAAGCATAGCAAAAAGTTCAGAAGACGAAACTCAGCAAATTAAAGACTTCACACCTGGAAATGAAATTAATTCGGACTTAGACTCACCAATTCCTCCATCAAGATATAAAGAATTACTAAGACACACAGCATCACTCAGCAGGAGAAATACAAGCCTCACTACAAATCCTCCCAGGTTTCTCAAACTCTTCCATTTTGCAAAAACCACAAGGAACAGCATCAGAAACTACTATGCTATTAGTTAAGACTACAAGAAAATAAAAAGTAAAATAAAAATAAAAAATTATTGTACTATGCTAACCTTGAAATCTTGTGTAAATAATATCGTGGCTAAACCACATTTTACATTACTCTTACTAATACTTAACTTTCCAATCTATTCCATACCATGGTTAGCTAGCTAACTGGCCTCATTCATCTTTCACCCACCTTTCCTATTACCTAAAAAATCACACTAAGTCAAGAAAGAGGATATGCGTCTGAAGTTGAGAAAAGAATAAAAAACAATTTGGGGGAAATGGAGGCAGGTAGCAGGAGTGGTATGCGATAAGAAAATCCCAATCAAGCTATAGGTCAATATCTATATTACAGTGATAACATCAGTGCTTGTGTATGGATCACAAACGTGGACTCTGAGACCAAAAAAGGAAACAAAGCTTGAGAGAACATAGATAAGAATGCTGACGTGGATTAGGAGAATAGCACTGAAAGATTGGAAAATCATGAAATAAGAAGAATGGCCAACGTAGCAAAGATTACAGAGGTGATAAGTGTCATGACTGACATGATATGGGCAAGTGTTGAGGATGGATAGTAGGGAAGGAGTGACGTGGGCTTGGGAGGAACCTGTTAGGATGTGGGGGAAAAGATCGAGAGGGTGGCAGATAATTAGATGGGGGGATAGGGTGAAGGATGATCTGGACAGAAGAGGCTTGGTGGAAGAGGATGCCTCTGATAAAAGGTATTGGGGAGAACACATTAGGCAAACGACCTCTTATGTAGAGATAACAGTGGGAAAGAAGACAGAAGCGAAGACAGAAGCACAGGCTGATTCAAGTAGGATATGGTACCATATGACATTTTAGGTTGGACAGATGCAATAGGATGGATTATGCCCAAAGAATTTTAAGCTGAATGAGATGACCTAGAAGATGGAAATCAGAGCATGACGTAGGATGGGCTATTAAGAATATAAAACCTAATAAGTATATAGGTAGGACAGGCCCCATTAGGATGGACTAGGTAGGATACAGCATTCTACAGTGGGTTATAACTACACACCAATACAGAATAGGTTCAGAAGGACACAGTACCCTACGAAATGACAAGCGAAACAAGATGCCATTGCAGTTTATATTGAATAGAGCCACTTTTTTCACAAAGCATAACCAGGTCAAAGATGGATTAAAAAATTTGCATTGTCACATGATGGTTTGAAAGAGTGGTAGCATGATATGATTGATACAATAGGATAAAGATCCCTTGTAATTGTTAGATTAGTATACATTAGGTTAATACGACCCACAATTATAACTGCAATCTCTTGAATGTGAAGGAATATGAATCTGGAAATCATTAAGATTGTGGTGACCGATGTGGTAACTTCCCTGACTGGTGAAAGCCGGACTGGGGTTCGAGTCCCGTTCAAACTCGTTAGTTTCTTGTTCGCTACAACCTCACCATCCTTGTGAGCTAAGGATTGGGGCTTTTGGGAGCTTATAGACTATTTGCTGAGTCATCAGCAGCCACTGTCTGGTTCTCCTTGATCCTAGCTAGGGTGGAAAGGGGGCTTGGGCACTGATAATTAGTATATATGGTTAGTCTCATGGGCATTGCCTGTCCCTTGCCTCTGCCATTCATGAGTAGCCTCTAAATCTCTAAAATGTGCAACGGACTTGTTTATTTGACGAAGATTAGTGCCATTTAATTGACGAAATATTCTTAGTATGAAAGCAAAAAAATAAACCGGAAGATTATACGGTTAATAAAAATAAAGATATTGCTCATGTTTATTTTTCAAAATGAAATACGTGAGAAATGGGTAATGATCAATAAAACTGGATATTATTCTTCTTAGATGACATTTGAAAACAAATGTTCAGACTCAAGCAAATTATGTTAATATGAGTCTGTCTTTTATCTATAATGGAAGTAGGGATAAGGAATACAAGAACATTTAACATCATGACCACCCCATTTTCTTAGTTCAAACAAAAATTACTCGAGCTGACTTTCTAATATAAATGTTATGTTCCCCAAGTAACCAATTATGTAAATTAAGTGAATGACACAAGTAATCTCATCGTAACTTTATAGTTTCTTGAGTGTGAGCTTATTAGAAATGCTGTTAAAAGCGAATAACATGCAGGGAAATTATCTTCAGCACTACTTCTGTCAGTCTGGTCTTCAAGATCTTAAGCACTGAAATGGTCTGAGATGTGAATAGGTGACACGAGCAATGGTATAACTGGTAGAATTGAAAGCAACCAGGACAGGTGAATTTTTACCTTCCACGGTTACTGGTAAATATCAACACAGCTGGGCCCATCCCTTAACGAAAACTAGGGTAGTGTGGGCTTACTTTTGGGTACGAAAACCCCAATTTCAGAAAGCTCAAGGACATTTTTCTTAATCATAGGATATGTTACAGTAGTACTGTATTTTTGGGCGGCGCATCATACAGTTTTGGACTTAGTATAGAATGGGTTGTTAGATAATAGCTAATCTAAGCAGAAGGTACTCAAGGTAATAAAAAATGGAAATCGCTTATCACACAACTAATGTTGTAAGGTCTAAAGAACAAACTTACAAATCCGTGAACAATAAATAATGAAGGATGGGGAAAAATTTTCCTACCCTCATGTAAATAACAGGAGAGATACCTTTAATTTTAAGATACCTCGTGTTCTTAATAAAACAGTGGAGACTTTAATAATACATCCTTAATATTTACAACCTACTCCCCTTCTAATGAATGAAAATAGGCTACCTCAAGCAGTCTTAATACCAAATCTTACATATTTTTGACGAATCATTCCAAAGAAACTGCATTAGTCTTAGCTTTTAATTATTACTTTTTATTCCATATTGGGTCTTTATAATTGGCCACACAAATGCAAACCCAAGATGAATCTGGAGGTTCAGGAACGCATCTCTCATTCTCCTGTGGTATCTAGTGCTGAATTAGGGCAATACCTTAATCAATTTCAAATTTTACATGATTTTGTAATGGGCAATCATCATACAGCACTGCAAAATTACAATTCACGCCCTCATTTAATGTTCAATATGTCAAAGCAGTTAATATGATGATAACTATAGTTTTTCAAATATCTTAGCTAATGAACTTTTAGTTTTCTTATAGAATATTTGTTGTTGTTATTATTATTATTATTATTATTATTATTATTATCATTATTATTAGCTAAGCTACAACCCTGGTTGAAAAAGCAAGATGCTATAAGCCCAAGGGCTCCAACAGGGAAAAATAGCCCAGTGACGAAAGGAAATAAGGAATTAAATAAATGCAATTTAGCTTTCGCGATAATACTATAGATTGCAAAACGTTATCAACAGTCTTCAATCATTAAGAAGGATTATTTGATAACCTGGAGCCTTTACAGCTTCCTATTTTTTAAATGGAAAATAATATTTAACCAGCATATTTATTTGGGAAAGGTCCCATCTTTTATCTCTGATATATGCTTCTTACACCCACTCATTGCTAAAATAACCTTAATTTATTTGGATTTTGATACACAACACTGTATTTTTCGCATGGATATTATTATCTTTACATACGCAGGAACATGGTCTTTGTATAAATGTTCGCTTTTAAAACGTTCATATTTTCTACCGAAGTTATTTTTTTTTATGCAAAATAAAAATATGGATAATGGACCTTTAAATTTTTTCTAGGCTTTTTTTTTTTCAATTCTAATGCAGCTATTTACCTTTTTCAGTGGGTTCCAGACGATTGAATTAATACTACAATTATTAAAATGTCATCAGAAATTAAACAATAATGATTGAAAAAATAATTGAGACTTGGAATACCATGTCAAAAGCTGACCGTCTGTGTCTAATCTTTAAACAAAATGACAACCTTGGAATTTATCATATTGCAAATAGTTCCTAAACATCCTGCCTTTCTGCATTATAATTATCCTTGATGCGTTATAAGGAATTCTTAATTAATGCTGATTCTATACCTTGAACCGTTTCAATAGGCAGGATTTCTCTATCAGCACCCACTTTCATTTAATGCTCAATTTCTGATTTTATATGGTAATGAGTTAGTTTTTAGTTTTGTGCATTTCAAATGTCAGTGCTTTTCCCTGATGACTGGACACAATATACAACCCGACGGAAAAAAATATGTATATGATACAGAAGAATATTGGGAGTTACATGGCAGGACAGGATTAAAAGTGAAACTATAAGAGAGATTATCCGAGTGCCATATGTGGATGAGATCATAGTGAGGGGTAGATGGAGATGGTATGAGTTTGCACTTCGCACTACCCAAGAGAGATTAGTTCACTAAACTTTCAGCTTGGCTCCAAAAGGCACTAGGAGAGTTAGAATTCTTAGGCCTACATGGCTGAGGACTATGAAGCGTGAAGTAGGAGATGATGAATGGAGAATTATTGATTTAAAAGCTTAAGATAGAGACGACTGGCGAAATCTAACCGAGGCCCACTGCGTCAATCGGCGTAGGAGATGATGATGATGATGATGATAATGATGACATTCGTGAAGTTTTAAAGTTTTCTCCATTTAATAAAAGATAAATTATTCTATTGCACAGGCATATGAACCACAATTGTATCCCTCATGCTATTAATCTAAAGAAATCCCAAGTACCTTTGTCAGTTTTCATTCCTCTAGACATTATCTGAACTTTTCCTTTTCCGACGTTATGATAGCGTAGGATTTTCTCTGTTAAACTATTGTAATTATAAGGAATAAATTATGTACAAGGGAATCTTATAATTCCACCAATGAGGTA
>NC_090757.1:45503841-45506341 GCF_036898095.1 Palaemon carinicauda | reverse complement strand
AAATTTAGTAGGCCGCAAGTTCAAAATATTTCAGTCTTAGCAGCTCTAGTGGTTCCCTAGTAGCTCTAGTTGTTTCTTAGCAGCTCTAGTTGTTTCTTAGCATTCCAGTCTTAACAGGTCAAGTAATAAATATTACTAATTATGCAAGTTGTTCAAATCTTATACCGACAATTTAATTACGTCATGACCAGTCCACCATCGTTATAAATACTCTCTAAAAACTAAAAAAGTTGCCCGATCCTAAAAATTTCACTTAAGGCTTTAAATAAATCAGAAAAAGTTACATTGAAGACCCTAAATTGGTACATATGTATATTTATTTTCTTTCATGCTATGAAGAAACGTTGAGCTCCAATTCAACAATAATCTAGTAGATGAATATTAGGGAATAGATATCAGCTGTATTTTGAATACTGACATAATGAGCAAAGATACATGATAATTCTGTCTTATGCCTCTAAGGGCATATATGAATAGGCACTCTTTATCGAAAAGAAATGTAGGCCTTTTAATTATCAGTGATCGAAAAATATATATGACAGTTTACAGAATTCTGATAAGTTACTGTGTATTTTGAATGGAATAATAATGATGATAATAGAAAAAAAAGTGCGTGTTAATATTATTACCTGCAAATAATAGAAAAAAAAGGCCATGTTAATATTTTTACCTGGAATGTTACGAAAATTCATTTCAAAAGTTTATGAAACACCTGAAGCACCTAGTAATCTTGCCATAAAAATAAACATCTGTTCTTAAACAAGTAGTAACATTGCTGATATTCATTTTTAATGCAATTACTATTTATTGTTAATCATCTAATAACATTAGAAATCAAGCAATTACGAGTGATTCTAGTAAAGTCACAAGAACGCCTGCAAACAGTTTTACCGGAATATTTCTCGAATTAAATTATTCTACTTTCAAATTCAAAAGCTAAATTGCCAAACTGAAGATGATTTACTTTATAACAATTACTGTATGAATACAGTAACTGTTAAAAGCAAGAAATGGTAAATACGTATACAAAATCTTGAAGACATCTTTAGATTTCTTTTTTATAAATCGCCATTACGTCATATAATTACTAAGATTCTAATGTTCCCAAAGCAAATAATGCATCCAATTCTAATTGTAGTTGTGTGATAATAAATAAATACATTATCTGTCTCAGTCGGTTTTCATTGAATGTTCAAAGTTCAGAAGTTCACACCAGGCCTCTCATTCTCTTATAAATTTATCGTTACTTGTCGGATACCATTAAACATAAGTATCACTTATTTTCAGATATTAAGAGCTTATTACATGCAGGTTTTACCGTAGGTTATATCATCATCATCATCATCATCACCATCTGCTCCTACGCGTATTGACGCAAAGGGCCTTGGTTAGATTTCGCCAGTCGTCTCTATCTTGAGATTTTAATTCAATACTTCTACATTCATCATCATCTACTTCACGCTTCATATTCCTGAGTCATGTAGACCTGGGGGTTCCTAATATTTTAGTGCCTTGTGGAGCCCAGGTAAACGTTTGGTGAACTAATCTCTCTTGGGGAGAGATTTAAAAAAAAAAAAAAAAAAAAAAAAAAAATTATAATACACAATTGGACGGCAACTACTTAGTAATAAAACGCAAGAATGACGCAATAGGAAGGTAGGCTATGCCATATAAATACATTTCATTTGCTAAACTTGACAATTTTTGAGTGTCCATTTTGAAACTAATCATGAATTAAACCTGGATATATTCGACAAAATAGTTGTCTAAAATGGCACGTCATAATTTTTTTTAGTTCATTCTACTAGAATCCATTCAAAATATGATAAATACCCAATTTTTATTGTTAATTCTGTAAGAATCCGTTAAAACTATTATAAATACTCTAATAATAGAATTTCTCAGGAACAAATAATGCCTACATTCGAGTTAAAATAGTCCTAAGTAAAATACTGTTTGAGCTTTTCCATTGGATATCACATTTATTCAAAGTTGGTCTTTGAATATGCTTGAAATACTCGATAGTTTCAAATAATTGAAAATGTAGTTTATTCAATGGTCTTTACATTACAAGTAGGAATAACTGTATTATTGTTATTATTTTCCTATTATCATTATCTATTAATACCATTACTTGTTAGGCTACAACCATAGCAAAAGCAGAATGCAATAAGACCAAGGGCTCCAACAGGGAAAATAGCCCAGTGAGGAAAGGAAATAAGGAAACAGATAGAATAGTGTGCCTGAGTGTACTCTCAAACATGAAAACTCTAACTCGACAGTGCAAAACCATAGTACATAGACTATGGCTCTACCCAAGACTAGAGAACAATGGTTTGATTTTGAAGTGACATTTGGCAATTAGTGATGGGGTGAGTAGTCAGAATTCCAAAATCAGTATTTTGCAATCCTGTGATATTCTTAACCTGGTCGTACCTCATCAAATGCGACTAACTATCAGGTACTCGTCAAAGTATGCTCCATGCTGATTGACAAAAAG
>NC_090757.1:45498841-45501341 GCF_036898095.1 Palaemon carinicauda | reverse complement strand
GATATTAGTGATGTGTGTCTATACACAGAGAATATAAAGGCGATGAAGGAATATTTTTTCCGATTACATAATATTCACAAAGAAATGCGCCATTTTGTTTTATGTCAAGAGTTGTTTTGCTTATACAATGTATTATTTTGTAAAGGGGTTTAAGGTACAATCTCTCTCATTTTCCTACAGAAATCAAGCTGATAATTAAACTTTCTTTAAGGTCAATCATGCTCCATTTATAAATATATCAATACATTTTCAATGTCGAGATAATTAAGGAAAAATCTTTGCAGTTTTATATATATTTTTCCGTTTTAAAGAAATATTTTCGAGTTTTACTGATATCTTTTTTTTTTAGTTTTATAGAAAATTAAATAAATGAAAACTTTATTCCACGCTTATCTAAGAATTTAACGTCATGTCGAAAATAAAGGATCTTTGAAAAACTACATAGAGTAAAAATATATAGAGATAATTTAAACAGGTTGACTGAAAGGCAATATCAAATCCAATTTTTTGAATATATATTTGACATTCATTGCTGCCCAACCTTTGCCTATTAATTATTATTGTTATAGTTATTATTATTATTATTATTATTATTATTATTATTATTATTATTATTATTATTATTATTATTAGTAGTAGTAGTAGTAGTAGTTGTAGTAGTAGTATTAGTAGTGAGGCTACAACCTTTGCTGGAGAAGCAAGATGATATAAGGCCAAAGGCATCAAAACGAAAAAATAGCCCAGTGAGGGAAGGAAGGAAGGAAGGAAATAAATGGTCAGAGAGAGAGAGAGAGAGAGAGAGAGAGAGAGAGAGAGAGAGAGAGAGAGAGAGAGAGAGAGAGAGAGTGGGGGGGGGTTGATAAAAACCTGCTTTTATGGTCAAAGTTAAAGTTACTACCAAAGATAAATTTTTTTGCCCTAAAATCTATCCAACAGATTTTCATTACTTTGGGATATATCTGAAACAGCTCCTTAAGAATAATCATAAACCCAACTTTGTTTTTAAACAGCCCTTTAACTTGAAAAAATGTTTAAAAGATAATCTAATTAGTATATGTTGTAAAACAGTTTAAAACTTGAAATTATCCGATATTAATACATAAAAGTTTCATAACTAGAAAGTTGTTTGCCTTAAGGCAACAACAAACAGAATAATAATAATAATAATAATAATAATAATAATAATAATAATAATAATAATAATAATAATAATCATAATAATAATAATCATAATAATAATAATAATCATAATAATGATAATAATGAAGCCAGATCTAATCACATGCATTTATATAGGCAAACATTTACCAAAAGTACACACTTAATAATCCAACAAAAAGTCGAATAATATATAATAATTTAAGCTAATATTTTCCTATAACAAATAACTTTCTTACCTACTCTTCCTATTCACCATATCAATTCAATACCTAAGAATCAACCAAACACAAAACTAAATTCTAAGTCTTACTAATAAGACATAATCGATTTCCATTTTGAATAAAATATCTGATTTTATTAAGATTATTTTGGGTGGGGTTGAGTGAACTAGCACCGTCGTAATTTCAGCAGAGATAATTGAATTCTTATTGATATACTTCTGTTTATTAATCTGTCACTGTTTATTGCCGACGCAATGTGGTACACGTAGTTAATGGTGATGGCGTTATGTATCAAATCATATATATATATATATATATATATATATATATATATATATATATATATATATATATGTATATATATATATACGTATATATATGTATATATATACATATATATATGTATATATATACATATATATATGTATATATATATATATATATATATATATATATATATATATATATATATATATATATATATATCTAAATTTCTCTTCCTCTTGTTTTGTTAAAATTTATATAGTTTATATATATACATATATATATATATACATAATTTATATATATATATATATATATATATATGTATATATATATATATATATATATATATATATATATATATATATATATATATATATATATATATATATATGTATGTATGTTTCATTGTTATTACTCTTCTTAAAATATTCTATTTTTCTATTTTTCCTTCTCTCACTGGGCTAGTTTCCCTGCTGAAGCCCCTAGGCTTATAGCATCCTGCTTTTCCAACTAGTGTTGAAGCTTAGCAAGTAATAATAATAATAAAGAGAAACTTGGAGACTTGCTTGCTTGATTGATTGCCTAACCTTATCCTAGTCACAGTCTCTTGCATTGGCAGTCCGTAAAACTTAGTAACAAATAGAAATTACTGGTCACCTTTGAACTTTTATTAGTTGACCAGGCAGACATATGTCTTTTTATAGTTTATATATGACATATCTGTTTTTGACTTTGGTAATAGTTTATATAGGAAATATCTGTTTTAAAGTTGTTACTGTTTTAGAATGATTTATTGTTAACTTTTTCTCATCATTTATTTATTTCCTTATTTCCTTTCCTCACTGGGCTAT